>NW_013563246.1:0-269344 GCF_000968595.1 Rasamsonia emersonii CBS 393.64
AAGATTCAGCACAGAAACGAGGCATGCCAGGATGCCAGGCCCCAAAAGAGTCAGTTACCATCTCCTCTTTGAATGTAGGCAGTGGCGGAGGCAGCGAGAGACCTTATATCAAGGTCTCACTAAGACTGGGATTGCCAGACCAACAATGGCAGAGGAGTATCCGGAAGGAAGGTTGTTTGGGAACCCTAAAGCCTCACGAGCCCTGCTGCAGTTCCTAGCAGATACTGCCATAGGTTGCCCCCGGGGGGACCAGGTACGGGCAGTGGATAGGGCTCATAGGGATGATGAATGGGGGCTGGAGGCCTTGGAGGAGGCAGAACGAGAGGGGGAGGGATAATAGGGGAGGGTGGCCTGCAGCAGGCAGGTGACACCCATTCAGTGATAACACCAAGGAGGGCATACATAATGCCCAAAAGCCCTGCGCAATAAGGCGGTTTGGGGCGAGGAAAAGGTCCAGAATGGTCAAAGAGGGGAATTAGAGACTAGATAGGGGCGTCGCCCACGATTCGGGGTCTGTCATAGCCGAAAGGCTCGGTATGGACGTTAAACTTGAATAATAATAATAATAATAATAAGTTGCTAGCCGGCGGGGTTGTCGCTGCTGGCTAATTCCGCTCTTCCCCGCGGGGACGGAAATGGCCCGCGCGCGGATATCGGCGGGTATTTGCTGCGTCAAGAGAGAATACCCGTGGCCAGCCGAGTATATCACCAGCATCTACATTACATAGGCATCCTTGTGTTACTACAGTATTACACATATACCACAACATACAGCTTCATCACGTATATTCTCTGCAGGCAAGAACAGCAGCGAAATGGCCTCCGCAACAGCCATCACCCCCACTGCGCCATCTAACCTGACCTCCAAAGATGCCGCCGTCCTGCAGGCCCTCTTCGACGCTGAATCATCACCATCTCCATCCTCATCCAACGTCGTGATCGACCCGTCTCTGCCGTCCTTCCCTGCCGTGCCAGAATCCGACCTCGCCGCTCTCAAGGCGCGCGAACTCCACGCTATCCGCCAGATCCAGCAGACGGACAGCAGCAGCAGCGGCGGCGGCGGCAGTAACACTCCTCCGTCGCAAGAGACGGTCAAGGCAGCAATCGCCGAACTCGATGCCATCATCGCAGAGTATCCGTCCTATCCATCCGCCTATGTCAACCGCGCGCAGGCGCTGCGCGTGTTGATCGAGTGTCGAAAGTCGAGCAGTGAGTCTGCAGACAACGACAGCAGCAACGCCCTCTTCTCTCCAGAAAATACGTCCCTTGCTACACGCCTCTTCTCTGACCTGGGTCAAGCCATCGCCCTGGCCTCGCCAGAATCATCATCATCAGACAGCAACAGCAACACATCTCGCATCACCGTCTCACCCGCCCAAGCCCGCATTCTAGCCGACGCACACACCCATCGCGGCTATCTCTTGCTGAAAGCATCAAAGCGGAGGACAACACAACCAGAGGAAGAGGGTGCTGCTGGCGGCCCACAACAACTCGCCCACGTCACCAGCAAGGACCAGCTGGAAGAGCTGGCCAGTCGGGATTTCTTCCTCGGTGGGCGCTACGGCAATAGGATTGCGCAGCAGTTGGCGGTGCAGACGAATCCGTATGCGAAGATGTGTGGTGCTATTGTTAAGGAGGCGTTGAGGAAGGAGATGGAGGAGAGGGCTGCTTAGTTTACTATATTTACTGTATGTACGGTGTTTGGGTTTTATTTTTTGCACTGGAGTATGTATGTCTATATACTTGGTATTGGGATATGATAATTGATACAATAATTCAATTCAATTGAATTTAATACCTTTCAGATCATTTGTCTTCATTCAGTCAGCTAAATACATACATACTATCACCCGCAGAAATCAAGTCATACTCAACAGGTTAGTCCTTCTTGTTCGGATTCTTAAAATGCCTCTTCAGCGGCCGCCAGCTTTCCGCATTGTAGTCCTCCTGCACCTTCTGGCATGTCTTGAGGCCCCATTCCGAGACGCCGACCATGAGGGAGCTACAACATCGTCAGTCAGACTGAATTGAACCTTTAAGTGATGCTGCTGCCTACCTCTCAAACATAAACGCCATACTCCCCTCGCCCACCTTCTGCGGCTTAAGCTCCGCATTACTTGCGCGCTCGTGAGCCGTCGCGTCCGGCCCATGCCCGCTCATGATATTATGCAGACTGGCCCCTGCCGGGCGGAATCCGCCGCCGACTTTGGCATCGTAGTCGCCCGCAATCAGGCCCATGAACTCGGACATGGTGTTGCGGTGGTACCACGGCGGACGGAACGTGTCCTCGGCGACGAGCCAGCGCGGGGGGAAGATGACGAAGTCGGCGATGGCGGTGCCCGGGTGGTCCGAGGGACCCGTCAGCACGGTGAAGATGGACGGGTCCGGGTGGTCGTACGAGATGGTGCCCATGACGTTAAACCGGCCCAGGTCGTACTTGTAGGGGTAGTAGTTGCCGTGCCATGCCACGACGTCGAATGGCGTGTGGTCCTGTCGCGCTGCGAAGAGCGCGTTGTTGAACTTGCAGATCACCCGGTATTCTTTCGGCTCTTCTTCGTCATCGAATGCTGCCACAGGCGCCTGGAAGTCGCGCGCGTTGGCTAGCCCGTTGCTCCCGATCGGCCCCAGCTCTGGCAGCTGGAAGTGGCCCTGGTAGAGCTCGCAGATGTACCCTCTGACAGGGCCCGAGGGCAGAGTGACGCGGTAGCTGCAGCATTTAGCATGAACTCGCTTGTCTGAAAGCTGGCCTGAAAGGACTGCACTCACCGCACACCCCTTGGAATGACGCAAATCTCATTCGGCCGCACAAGCAGCTTCCCCAGTTCGGTCTGAATATCCAGCACGCCATGCTGCGGCACAATGAGAAAGTCGCCGTCAGCGGAGTAAAAGGCCTCCCTGCCCATATCCTTGCCGGCCGCATACAGCAGGATGCCCAGGCCGGTCTTCATAGTCGGGTCGCCTGCGCCAGCGACCAGATGCAAGCCATGTACCCAGTCGACATTCTCATCGAGATCGAACGGGTTCCAGCGCAGCTGGTTGGGTATGTGGTGCAGTTTCTGCGTCTCGGTGTGATACGAATCGGGGTCGAGGCGTTCGAAGTTGTCGTGCGCGGCCGCCGGCAGGATGCGGTACAGCCAGGTCTGCCTGTTCTCGTGGCGTGGGGCTGTGAAGGCGGTGCCGGACAGCTTCTCGGCGTACAGCCCGTAGGGGGGTTTCTGGGGTGAGTTCTGGCCTACGGGCAGGGCGCCTTTGATGGCTTCTGATCTGCGGCAGTCAGCATACCTATATACAGGACATACGTATGTGGTTGGCAGCATACTCATGGTAAGATCCGAAGCCGTTGAGATAGGAATAGGGATCCGGAGTCGAGAACTGCGTCGTGGGCATTTTGCAAGTCTAGCTATGTCTCCTGAGGTAGCGAATGTAACTTAGTGTGTATATGTGTATGTAGGAAGAAATCAGCCCACGTAAGCTGTAGCTGTAAATACTGCCACAGCAGGGAAACATTCCGAAAGCTCCCTCTGTCGTCTGTCACATGTTGTGCTTCTTCCTCCGCATTTCCTCCGCATTTCCAGTGCGGAATGCAGCGGAATGGCAATCCGCGGCCTGCAGCAAATACCCGGCAGACAACAAAATACCCGCCAACAGCCGAGCACAGCTCACCGCCCGGGAAGCAGCACGATTTGATTGGTGGAAAGCTTCTTGATAAGATAAGATCGAAATACCCGCTGCCATCCGCCGGGCCGTTGCTGGCCGAGACTGCAGGCAGAGAGAGCAGGTGATGATGGATGATATCAAAGGGATGTTTAAAGGGGGAAGGTCTGGTGTATGATGCTTTTTAATCTTTGTTTCATCGAGTCATAGCAGGACATAGTCAGGACATCTATCATACATAGCTATTTCACAACCTGACAGTCTAGATATCGTGTCAACATGGCCCCCTCAGCCATCGACTACACCAACGGCACCCTGCCCAACGACCTCTCCAGCTACCGCGGCTACGACCACGTCCACTGGTATGTGGGCAACGCCAAGCAGGCCGCGTCATACTACGTGACGCGCATGGGCTTCGAGCGCATCGCCTACCGCGGTCTCGAGACAGGCTGCCGGAGCGTGTGCTCGCACGTCGTGCGCAACGGCGACATCACCTTCGTGCTGACCTCGCCTTTGCGTTCGCTGAACCAGCTCGACCGCGTCGCAAGTCCCGAGGAGCGGGAGCTGCTGAGGGAGATCCACGAGCATCTGCAGCGCCATGGCGATGGCGTCAAGGACGTCGCGTTCGAGGTCGACTCGGTGGACGCCGTGTTTGGCGCGGCTGTGAAGAACGGCGCGAAGGTTGTCTCGGAGCCGAAAGTCCTCGAGGATGAGGATGGTCAGGTCAAGGTCGCCACGATCCAGACGTACGGCGACACGACGCATACGCTGGTTGAGCGTAAATCCTATAAAGGAGGATTCTTTCCCGGGTATCGCATGGAGACGCAGTCCAAGGACCCCGTCTCGAGTCTGCTGCCGGGCGTGCAGCTGAAGAAGATTGATCATTGTGTGGGGAACCAGGACTGGAATGAGATGGACAGGGTGTGCGAGTAGTACGTATTCTCCTAGCAGCCAAGGAAGGAATTCAACTAACTGATACTAGTTACGAAAAAGCCCTTGGCTTCCACCGGTTCTGGTCCGTGGACGACAAGGACATCTGCACGTACGTACACCATCACCACCAAACAGTGTCTTCAGACATAATCCTGACTGATGATTGATGATGGACAGAGAATTCTCCGCTCTAAAAAGCATCGTCATGTCCTCGCCCAACGACATCGTTAAAATGCCCATCAACGAGCCCGCCAAGGGCAAAAACAATCCCAAATCGAAGAATACATCGACTTCTACGACGGTCCGGGCGTGCAGCACATTGCGCTTTTGACGGACAACATTGTGCGGGACATCGCTGCCATGCGTGCGCGGGGCGTGGAATTCATTAAGGTTCCCTCCACGTACTACGAGGATATGAAGGTTCGGCTGAAAAAAGCGGGGATGGTCCTGGAGGAGGATTTTGAGACGTTGAAAAGTCTTGATATTCTGATTGATTTTGATGAGAATGGGTATTTGCTGCAGCTTTTCACGAAGGTAAACTTACCACATACAGTTTCTTGTGTTTATATTTCTGTATGATGCTAACACGGATATTTCCAGCACCTCATGGACCGTCCAACCGTCTTCATCGAGATCATCCAGCGTCACAACTTTAATGGCTTTGGCGCGGGCAATTTCAAGTCCCTTTTCGAGGCGATTGAGCGGGAGCAGGCTTTGAGGGGGAATTTGGTGTGAACAATCATGAACAGCAACAGAAAGTAGTGGCAGGAGAAATATAGGGTTTATATCCTGAGTATTTTTTTTTAAACAAACCTTGTTTTTTGCTTTTTTAGTGACTTATGTACATACGTACTTAATTCAGCTGAATTGAAATTATACCCTTCCTTCATTGCATCCGTACATTTCTCCGTACCTTTCTTTCTTTGTTTTTCTTTCTTTCTTTCCTTCTTTTTTTTTTTAAAAAAAAAGGTTTAATTTCAGCTTCATGCTTTTTTTTTAATTCTCAGCTGTTGCTCTCGAATGATCGATCATACTTTAATCAACACCATGTCGTGTCCCGTCAATTCAATGATTGATTGATTGATTGATTGATTGATTGATTGATTAAATTAAGTAAATAAGTAAGAAGTCCATTATTCGAACACCTTTATTAAAAGTTTTTTCGCTGTATGTATTCCGTCCTACGTATATGTACAGATTTAAGGATTTGAGGCATTCTACATCTGTAGTGAGTGATATCACCTACGACGAGAATTCTGCTAGTGATTATCCGCTGTAACGCAGCAAGTCTTGATTGATTTTTCTCTAGAACCCTACGACTGGCTATGTATGTAGATACAATACCAGATACTGTCGCTAGTGTCAACATGTCTGGGCAAATGACATGACGATGGCAAGAAAATCGCAACTATTGAATCGACGCCTACGCCCACGCCACGCCACGCCACGCCACGCCACGCCCACATCACAAAAGATCACTCAGAAAGACAAATCCTCCAACGACTAAACGAATGGGTATTAAATATCAACGAAAGTCAGTCAAATCCAGTCATAACCCACAGAAGATAAAACCAGCTCTTCCGTTCCTTCCATCGTCAACTCGTGCTGCCTCGCTAGTCTCGCCCAATACTTCGTACTGACCGCATAGCCTGCTGCTGTGCGCTGACGTTTTCACTATTATTATTACATACCACAACTAAAGTTACCTGGGTATCAGGTTTGGTGACAGCGTCCAGCGCCAAACGGTATGCGAAGGCGTATTGGAGGACTATTAGCAAGAACTACCTCACATGGCTCTGCCATATGAGTACGGGTCGTAGTGTGCCGGCGGCGGTGACGGTCCGTTCGGCTGTCCCCTCCGCCCCTGTTCCATCGACGGCGTCGTAGTCGAAGGTCTCGCATAGTTAGCCGGCATAGCGCGATAGCCACCCTCATTGACAGGACTGGTCGTCGAGGGTCGTGCAAAATTGCGGTACGTAGGCGACGTTGGGCTCTGCACACGAGCTTCCCCATTGCTCATGCTCGGGTTGAAGGCAACATACCCGCCATTGCCCTGCTGTCGAGGCGGTTCATTGTTGGCCGGAGTGTAGCTTCGATAACTAGGCGCTCCATTGCCTCCCGACACATCGGTGTCATACCCGCCATTCCCCTGCTGTCGAAGCTGCGGCGGTCCATTATTGTTGTTGACCGGAGTGTAGCTTCGGTAACTAGGCGCTGGGTCATTCTGCGTCAGTGAGCGAGGTGGATTGCCTGCGGGAGTATACGTCCGGCTTGGCGGTGGAGCGCCGCCCGGTGGACCTGCTGGAGTCCGGCGACCCATCGAGGGTGGGGGTCGGTGATAACCTTGGTCGGGTGCTGGATAACCAGGTCCAGGGGTTCGCCGGCCTGGACCATCCATTGGCATTGGCCCCGGAGTCGCTCTGTTCTGAGCAGGGGGAGGTCGCGAAGCCGGACTGTAAGGCCTTCCGTACGGCGGTGCTGGAGAAGCTTGGCGGTCCAGAGGACTGTATCCCATAGTCTCGGCGTTCCCCATCAAAGGCGCCGAGTCGGCATACGCGGAGGACTGGGTGGTGGTCTTGGTCAACATTGGCCCATCATCCTCCAGATTGGGCAATGTCGGCTGGCGCAGCATGCCTGGCTTCTCCATAGGAGTAGTAGTCCCGGGACGCGATGAGTACGGCGGCAGAGTACTCTGGGTCGTCTGTCGTGACAGCGGCGGCTTCCTGTCGATATCTTCCACAGAAGGCAACGTTGGGACCAAAGGTCGCGACTTGGCATCTTCTCCGGCAATAGCAGGCTTCGTTGGGTTCCGGTCCTGCAAAACAACGCCTTTCGCCAAAGCCTTGTTCACCTTGCGTTTGACGATACGCTCCAGTCGCGTGTTGATCTTGCGTCGACAGTATCGCTTCAAAGACCCATCCTCACTGGGGATATGATGCCACAAGAAAATGATGTAGAGCACCACCGATATCGCCAAGCTCAGAATAGAGATGACCCAGATAATCAGCGTGAACAGCATGCCAACCAGAACGACTGCCTGCTGATCATTCTTCTCGGCAAGAGCTTTCACATTAATGAAGAACTGCACGATCGGCGAAGTGCCTTCGGGGGCCGCATGTTTGCCCTCCGGTATGAGATTCAACTGCATGACCGAGTAGAGAGTAATGGCATTGACCACCTGGCGAGGCCCATCCGCAAAAACAACACGCAGCCATGCTTCACTCGAGTCAGCGAGACAACACTAGGGTTGGGTAGGGGCTTCTCACATTCGAAGGAGAAATAGGAAAACAAGGCTACGTAGTCGGCGCCTTTTTTACTCTTGGTCAATTCCGCAAAGACCAAGAATCGCTTCCAGCCTTTTCCACTTCCCAGACGGATGCTCTGGATGCGGACGGCCAAGGGGTCCAGGTAACTTTCGGCGACTGATCCCGATCGTATGACACGGATGGTGTGTAGCCATCGGAAGAACAGCAGGACGAACGAGAGAATAATGCAGACCGCGAAGATCCACCGCGAAATCGAGAACGGGATACTCGGCTTGATTTGGCCGGCCCAGCGCGAGAAGACCAGCAGGTTGACGGCGGTGAAAGTGTCGACGGCATAGACCGCGATGGAGATGAGCAGAAAGATCCACAGCGTCACGTAGGAGAAGGGGGTTAGGCAGGAGGTGGACTTGAAGTCATTGAGGTTCTAAATGCGTGCCAGAGTCAGCGACCAAATTCATCACAACGAGCGCAAGGTCGCTCACAATGTAATCCCACATTTGCTCCGGCTTGATGTCACCGATCTTCTCTCGATCCCCGCAGCACGGCATCTTGGATGGTTTCCTGGCCTGCCAGGAGAAAGCCTACCACAAGAGACCGCACTGATGGATCGATCAGCAACCAGTTCAGACGACTTCGCCGGGCCTGCCGATACCAAGTCGCCAGAAATGGCTGGTGTAAGCGAGGGGTATCGTTTAACGAGTGTTGACTGTTGAGTATCAGAGTGAAAGAGTGGCAGTTGGAGCGATATTGTAAGAAACCAGACCCCCAAACACCTCAACTGGGCATGATATCTTTCGCGTTCAGGCGCAGTCCTAATCGGCGACGCCAATGGCCATGTAACCAGGCACAATGGACGCGAGTTAGACGGCACTCGGTCGAGAGCCTTGTGATGGTTTTTGTGTAAAGAGAGAAAATGGCTCTGATGGCCGGTCTGACGCGACCATGTAGGTTCCCGATCTGGGCTGCAGAGGGTGCTGTGGTGCTCCAAGGGGGAGGGGGCTGGTTGCAGTGTGTCGGAGTCCCGATCGGCGGTTGTCAGACAAAGCGAGCGCCCGCAATGCGGCGACGAAACGAATGACCGGTCAATCAATGGTCAAGAGAGCGACAGGATCGGATGACGGCTGTATCAAGAACGATAATGAACAAGAACGACGATGGCGACGACTGTGACTAGGGAATGGTGATGGCGACAGCGAGGGAAAAAGAGAGCGAGGAGAGGGGGCGAGTCGAGGTTGGGCTTGTTGGCCAACCGTGCAACGGAAGTGCCAGGAGACGCCAAATCGATAGTCGAGCTGCACGCGCTAGCAGAAAGCAAGTCATTTCGCTGATACGAAAGCACAGAGTAACCTTATCAATGCTATTCCTTAATGGCGTAGTACAGGTGGAAATTAATTAATAGTCGCTAAGTCAAAATAATACAAGCTGGACGGCACGCGGCAGTCGTGCAGAACTCTTATCCACAATTCCCCCGTACAATTACATCGCATCAGTTCTCCGTACAGTCCTGCTCCCTGCTCCTCCGTACATGAAGTTCATCCGATGACCCGAAATAATTGATCAAACACATCATGATCGTCGACCGCCTGACGACAAGCATCTCCACTTCTCCTCCTTCATTCCATGACAGGTTCCCACACATGATACCATGACCACCGTCTCAGAGAGAGTTGGACAGCCAACTCCAATGCTTCTAGCAAAGATAAGATCAAGATGTATTATTACATACAGGAGGTGCTTGGCGGGCGTCAGTTCGCAGCACGCGAGGAGGATTGGTTGGGCGAGCGTGGGCGACGATAGCGCCGGAAGAAGCGTCAATAGTCTGTTTTAGGCCGTCGCTTCAATCCTTTTGGCTTTGCTCGCGTGGCCGCCCGCTGATGACACAGGAAAATGAGGAAAATGACAGGATCTGCAACTCTTTTGTTTCATCGAGTTTTGTTTCGCCGACGATCTTTGGTCTTTGTCTCTTTTTGTTTTGTTTTTTTTTCTTTCTTTTTTCTTTTTTTTTGGCCTTGTTTTGCCTTTTGAGACCTCCAGCTTTTTTTTGCCGTGGTTCAGTTTGGACAGGGGTGCTTCGTAGGAACATGAAGTAGGTACAGTACATACATGAACTTGCAGCTTTGGTGCTTTCTTCTTTTCTTTTTTGGCCTTTGTTTGCGATTTGCCGATTTGCCTCCAGCCTTTTTTTTGTGGGGCTGCGGTTTGAACAGGAGTGCTTCGTAGATACATGAAATTGTAGCTCTGGTGATTTCTTCCTTTTTTTTTTCGGGAGGGGGACTTGGTTTGGGATTTTGGCTCCAGCCTTTTTTTTTTGGCTGTTTTTCGGTCTTTGGGTTTGGTTTGGATGTTGTACTTTGTAAGTACTTCGGAGTACAGGATTGTATGAACATGAACTTGTGGTTTTGGTTTTGGTCTTCGTGTTTTTTTTTGGTGACATTTTGGGGGTACAGGCAGGGAAAAGGTACAGTAATTTTGGATTCTTCGATCCTCGATTCGGATCGTACGCGCTTTGTGAACGCGAAGTTTGTATTTTGGATCTTGTTTGTTTTTTTTTTAAAAAAAATTTGTGTTTTGTCGGTTTTGGGATATTCGATCCTCCTTTTTCTTTTTCGTCGAATGTGGCTCTTATTTTTGTTTTGAAGGATCGGACAGGTATTTGTGGACGTTGCGGTTTGGATGTTGTTCGGTTTGCGCTTTGCGCTGTGACTTGTTGTTTTGATGTTGGTTTTTGTTTTCGTTTTTGGTTCTTGTGTTTCCTCAGTTTTGAGGTCTTCGACCTTCGATCTTGTTTGAATGTTGGATCGGATCGGTATTTGTGGTTTGGATCTGCGATCCTGATTCTTTTTTTGTTTGGAACTTGGATCGGGTCGGTGTTTTGTGGTGTAGACCTTCGATCCTTTTTTTCTTTATTTATTTGTTTGAGGTGTTCGATCAGACCAGTCTTGTGTGAGTTGTTCTTTTTCGGTAGGTTGGAGCTTCGATCCTTTTTTTTTGTTTTTGGTTGGAAGTTTGGATTGGATCGGTGTTTGTGGTTTTGAGGTTTTCAAAAGATCTGGTCGATCGGTTTTTGTTTTTTTTTTGTTTTTGTTTCTGCCATCGCACGATTGAGTGCAATGGCAGTGTGGTGCCTGCCAGCGCTGAGGATAGATGGAGATCTCATGCGCTGGCGAGTATGGAAGTGATTTTTGATGCCTATTAGGCGAATGAGGACGGTTTGTTTGTCTCGTCCAGTTGATTTGGATGTTGGTTTATCGGCAGAATTGTGAAGCCGACCGTTGTGAGGCCATGCCGCAAGTGTGATTGATTCGGACATGTGCCGTCACTTGATGAGTTTGTCCCGAGTGTTTTTGTTTTCTCGGGAAGAGGCGATTGAGCCAGATGAGAGAGAAGTGGAATGCCAGTCCTGTTTGTTATTGTAGGCAAGACGGCGAAGAAGATGCTCTGCGACTGCGTTTCTCATGGTTTCGTGGCATGGAGCGCGCCACGGTCTCGTCGGATCACGAATATGAGCCAGATGATTGATGAATGCAGAGGATACCATCCCGTCACGGTATCCTCGCGCTGAGAGATTTGGTGTTTTTTGTTTCGTGTCCGTTGAATAGAGACTCGGATCACGAGAATTGAGACAGTGGATGGATGTGGAGGATATGTCTTGCTGAGGTATTTGTTTTTTGCATCGTGTCCGGTTGAACTGATGGAATGTAGGTATCAGACTCGAATCACGAAAGCACGAAAGTTGAGGTTGAGGTAAAAGTGAATGCACTGCCATCGTCCTCGAAGGATGCTTTTTTTTCGTGTCTGATTGATGGATGTTTTGCTGATAGCAGTCAGATCACGGAGAGCGCCGATGAGGAGGAATGAAGTAGGAGATTGAAGAGAGACGATCCCGTCATCGTCTGGTCTTCTAGGCGCTCCCCGTTTGTAATTCCGTGACTGCATATCATTGTGTCTGACTCCGCCCAGGTCGATATGAGACCAAAAGTGTATGATATGATGTCTGGATGGTCGACATATCGAGAACCAGTGAGAAAAGATTATCTCGGTGGTAGAGGCAAATGTCAGAGATATTTTTCTCTGGACAATGCCTGACTGTTTTCTTGGTGTTGCTGTCCCTGCTCGCACGAGTATGCTAAGGCCTGGTTGCAAGAATATACGCGTGGAGGAGTGTCGGCCGGTGGTTTGGATTCGGCAGGACGACGGCAACCCTAAGTTCGAAGTTCTCGTTAGCAAAATCTACTATACTAAACTCTGACAAGGACGGTTGCATGCGGGCACTCACCTGTGCATGAAGCACATTCAGCAAGACTGACGATGACAGAAAACGGAAGAGAAGTCATGCAATGTGATGGAATGGAAGTTTCGTAGAGATGTACTGAAAGAGGCAACTTTGGAAGCGAAAGCGAAGCGCCAACGGTACGGCAGGAATTTGGTTGTTTTTAGCCATTGTTCGCGATGAGGCAGCGGATTTTGTTGAACCCCAACATTGAAAGTAGCGCGATCCTCAGTGGAAATGTGGAAATGTTTTGGAAGATTTGATGAGGATCTCTTTTTTCATCGTTCAATGGCTCCGTTGGCGCTTTGGATTGTTCATGTGGGGGGTAGAAAGATCGGGGCAATGGTGAGTAAGCAAACATGTCCCTCGACCGGTTCCCGGCTTGTGTGATGGCTTCGATGCTTCGTCAACCTCTTGATGTGATGCCAAGTACGCATGTCTGACCTAGCAATCATCGTTAGTCTTGTCTTCCGTGAAGAGGCAGAAGCTGAGGAAAAGCAACTCACTTTTTAAACTCTTCCGAGACCAGTTGTGCTCGAATTTTGAAGACTTGTATCGATTGCCGATCCCGCCCTTGTTCATGTTGCAAGCTCATGAATGTTTCGAAATGGGGTTTGATTTGAAAGAAGAAACAATGAGGGTGCGATCACGCCTGGATCTGAGATCTGAGCAACCAGAGAGAGATGACTCCTTGAAGAATGAAGAAACAAGTAAGGAAGTCGGGAGTGCGACGGTTGGAAGACCACAATGTCGGTTGACTGGTGGTGCCCTGTGATTCTGTTTGTCCCGATATCTCTCTCACGTTCTCCTTTGCTCGTTGTGACTTGGCGGGTATGATCGCAGGGGCCATGGAAAGCCGACCGGGGGATTGGTTTTCGATCTTTGTTATGATTTGGTTCGTCCCTACTCGCATCTCGCTCTCGGATTCTCGTGTCCAACGGTGCTTGAGAGGTCGAATCCGTGTGGTGATCATCCAAACGTCGATCGGATTGACTGGAAGTCAGATGACTTTGCTCGACGGTGCTGGAAAGTTTGAACCGGATAACGATGATCATCCACGGGTGAACGAGATGGAGTAGGGATGTCAGATTTGCTGCTCAATGATGTTTGAAAGCTCAGTTTGAGTGATGACGATCGTCCAAATGTCAACCAGATGTGGATGTCAGATTCTGTTCGACGGTGCTTGAAGGCTAAGCTCGAATCTGAGTGATGAATATCATCCAAAGGTCAACCAGATGAATTGGGAGTGTCAGATTTGTTCGCGACGGTGCTCGAAAGCTCAAATCTGAACAGACGATCGTGCAAAGCTCAAACAGGTGAAATTCAACGCAGATATTTCCAGCGCTTGAAAGCTCGAATCTGAGTGGCATCCAAAGACTGACCACTGCTTGCGGTTATCGAACTCAGCTGCAGCCTCGCGGCTTCTGCAGCGTTGCTGGCGTCGGAGTACTCAACGACTTCTGCAATGTTGCTGACAACGGGATCAACTGCAGCCTTACGGCTTCTGCAGTATTGCTAGCAACGGGAAAAACTGTAGTCTCGCATATCTGCAGGATTGCTGGCGATGGAATCGACTGCGGCCTCAGCGGCTTCCGCAGGATTTCTGATGACGGGAAAAACTGTAACACCGCGGTCTCTGCAGTATTACTGGTGACGGGATCAACTGCGGCCTCAGCGGCTTCCGCAGTATTGTTGGCGACGGGATAAACTGCAGCCTCGTGGCTTCTGCAGTTGTTACTGACGTCGGGCGCGGCTACAGCCTCAGCGGCTTCTGTAGCCCCAGCGTCCTCGAATCCGCTGGGCCCTCACCATTGAACGTTCCGTGTGTTGGAAAATGGGTGCGTTGTCCATGGCCGATGCGAAGGACACTTGTCTGGTCTGCTCGCTCTTGACGATCATGCGGAACACGGTTGCTTTCTGGAGTCGACAACGGAGAAGCGCAAGGGAAGAAGGGTATCGGTACCATGCAATCTTCCTCGTATTCCAGATCTCTGTACCATCGAAGAACAAACGCTATCGCCGAAGCGATTCTGGGATCCCCAATTTCCACTCGATGTGCCGCAGGTGCCGGTAAACATCAACACACGGAAAAAGAAAAAAAATCAATCTCACGTCCATTTCCATCCCTCCCTCCCTTACTCTCAGTGCAACCCCAAGGCAGAGGAGTGGACTGCGGATGGAGGCTTCAAATCCTTGTCCCTCACCGCACCAGGTCCCGTCGCGCTAGATAGCACATCTAGGCCGGAAAACAAGTTACACAACAAGTTCCCGTCACATAGAATGATACCAGCTAGGCCGGAGACGTTGGATTGGGTCGGTCCTGGCGAGATTCGAAGATCCACTCCCGCTGGTGGCGGTAGATGCCGAACTATCTACCTCGTCCTCGCGATCCCGGCGCACGAAGCGGGGATGACGAGCCACGCAGCGGGGATCCGGTCCCGCGTCCTTGACCAAACATCCGGGCATTTGACAAGGCTATCCGCAGGCGTTGGACCTCCTGCTCGAGTTGGGTGACCTGTCGCCGCGAGGCGATTTCTTCGTCGGAGCGCGCCCGGTTCACGGCTGCCAGCTCTTCCCGAAGTTGGTCTACCTGTCCCCGGAGGGCCGCGTCCGTCGGCTCCGCGACCCTCGATGCCTTGAGCGCCTCGATCTGCCGCTTCAGGTCGTTGATCTCGTTAGCTTGACAAACGATCTGGACCCTACTGCGCTCTTGTTCGCTCCGGTTGGTCTCCCCCGTCCTGCGCTTGGGGATTGCCTGCGTGCCGCCGCTCGGATCCATATTGGCCAACCGATGCTCCAGCGCCCGGTTTTCCTTTTGCAATTGCCGGGCCGTGTCCTGGCTCATCTCGAAGTCGGTGGACACCTTGTCGAGTTTTTCGCGGAGATCCTCGCACTGGACTTCGAGGTTCTTCGCCTTGTTCTGGGCGAAGGTCAGTGCGGTCTGGAGGTCCCCGTTGGTACGCTCCAGCTGTTGGCATCTCCCGTTCAAGGTGTTGACTTCGGCTGCTTGTCGTCGCTGAGCCTGGACGCTGGAGCTCAATTCGTTGGACGCTTGCTGAAGTCGGACTTGCTGCTGTTGGGCCTGAGCTTTCATACTGGCGAGCTCAGCCTCGAGAGTGTTGACGCGTGAAACGGCTTGGTCACGCTCTGCCTGGGCAGTTGTCGCGCGTGAGACAGCCTCGTCTCGTTCAGTAACCACGAGACGATGCTGGTCGGACGTTCCGAGAACGCGTTGGGCTTCCGATAGGCGGTTGTACGAGTTCTGAAGTCCCTCGTATCTACCGAGAAGCGCTTGTCCCTCTCGTCGCAAGTCCTCGTTCAGTTTCCGAGCGGCGGCAAGTTCGTTGTTCGCGGCGGTGAGTTCCCATCGGACGGCCGCAAGTTGTCGGTTGGCGTCCTCACGCTGACCCCGGAGCGACTCGCTCTTCTTCTGAGCGTCGGCAGCCATTTCCTCTGTGTCTGCCAGCTGTTTCGTCAGCTTGGTCACATCGCTCCGGTAGCGTGGGCCCATTTCCAGCTCGTCCCTCAGTTCCATCACCTCGAACAAGGCGTTTCGGCGGTCACACCGCAGCTGAGAAATTTTCTGGTGCAGCTGCGCAATTGTTGACTCGTGGACCTCTGCCGATCGCAACTCGTTCTTTAACCGCTCATTCTCGGTGAGGGCTCCTACGAGACGCCTCTCCGAGGCACTCAAGGCCTCACGGTACCGGGCCAGTTCCTTTAAACGACTATCCAGGCGGGCCTCAAGTTTACGAACGACGCCATAGTAGGAAAACACCCGTTCGGTGAGCTCCGCCTGCGAGAATAGATGTTCCTCCACGGTGGGCTGGCGAAAAAACCAGCGGAAAATTGACAAGACACCGAGGAGAGAAAGAAACACAGCAAGGCACGTGAGGTGGTGCATATTGTCGTCGTCGAAGTTTGGATGATTCCGCGCGTCTAGCAGGTCGACGAACCTGGCTTGCAATTCTAGACTGGCTTCTTCACCCAAACAGAACCAATGCTCCACGGGGATGGACTTGGCCGTTAATCCCCTGTGCCGACGTTCTCTCGCATCCCAGCAGTACGGCGACAGCTCCCAACTCGACGCGTTTAGACCCTCGGAAAAACCGGACAGGTACCAAACGACGGGGAGGAGGAAGTGGCTGTACGCGGTCACAAAGGCGACGAAGGACAGGAAGATCCGAATGATTGAGTCGAACGGACGATTGAACGGGAAGTACCATCCGACGACAGCGTCGTAGGCGCCGTGGAGAGCAGTTGGGCTAAGTACGGCCCAAACGCGAGCAGCGAGGACGAAACGCAGCCACGACCACACGGTTTGACAGAAGGGACGCGCGTGCTGAATGACCATGCTCAGGAGACAGAGCAGGACAAAGAGCACGGTCGCCTTCACGGTGGCGTGCTGGATTGCCTGGGAAGCAATGGGATTATCCCAAAGCGACCCGGTTTCTCCGTCCATGTCGTCGTAAGTACAGACGGCGTCGCCGAATAACGCAGCGAATTGGCGCTCGCGTGGCTTGTCCATTGGCAATTCGACGAGTTTGTCAAGGAATCCGAAGATTCCGAAAAGAGAAAACAAAGACATCTTGACGGATGACTTTGAAAAAGAACGTTTGATAAAACGATTTGAAAGCGCTGTTAAGCGAATGGGAGTAAGCGGACGTGAGAATCTTCTTGATGCTTTGTGAGCAGCAGGAAATCTGATGTTTTCCACGAGGAGGAGAAAGAGAGAAAAGAAGAGAAGAAAGGAGGAGGGGGGAGGGGGGGGAGATTTATAACCTGGAGGGACGACGAGACGCGTCCAGGGCATAGGACGCAAGCTGCCAGTGAATCACTGAATCTGTCAACAAAGCAGGTTTGGAGTGAATGGAATTCGCCACTCGATTCACTTCAATATCAGATTCTGATATCGACACTCCTCAGATTCAGTGACGAGAGTCGTTCCAAATCACCGCCAAAACCACCATATCTGCTTCAAAATTTACGGGAAAAAGGAGGAACTGCACAAGTGCGAGCCGTCTACGATGCCTATGCAAAAATGGGGAAGCCTTTATGGGCGATTTTCGGTCGAAAATTGCCTTTAAAGATAGCTGCGATATTTACCAAGTGAGCAGAAAGTGAAACTTCATCTGAGCGGAACCACCCGGTCGAGTCACTCCAAACACGTCGAGTCACGCCCACCATAACAAACAACGCGAGTCTGACTCTTAGCGAGTCCTGCCCAGCAGCCGTGTGAATTTTTGAATATCACACTGTTGTGAAGCGAGATGTCTGCATGTTCACCGAGTCAGGGAGTATCTGGACCGTCGTGGCTGGCGCGGTACGTATATCACGATTCCTACGAGGGAGAAACCAATCAGGAAGAGGGCTCTGGATGCTGTAGGCTGTAACAACAGGAGGGGTCTGGGTCCTTTCTGATTTCCAGTGTCAATATACCCGTCGCCTGGGCAAGGCTGATGTCACTACCTTTCCTCTGTAGCTACTGGAAATGGTCTTGGAGAAAGAGTGAATAGAACATCACAGTGATATCGAGACCAGGAATGACATCCAGATACGAAGTCACAAATATATAGGTAGACTTGCCTATCATGAGTTCTAATATTTCAGGGAAAAAGGACCATTCTCGATACTATAACAGACTTTGGTCGAAAGCCGTTTTTTTTTTCCAAACTCGACCTTTTTTTTTCCAGGTACTGCTCAACCGCCCAGTGGAGTCTTCCTGACCATTTTCCCTCCAAGAAATCGTTAGCTATAGTCTTAATGCCTTCAGTGTTGTGTCATAGGCCGCGGCTCTTGTCCGTACGTACGCTTCGTGTCGCCGTCATAAACCTGGCCAGAGAGGAATTGTGTAACGAGTACGGATGGTATATAAAACGAGAGGAGTTGGTTGAAGAACGTCCCTACTAGACCGAGTGTCCTTAATTAGCACTTTTATTTCTTCATGTTATTATTTATATTATATACTCGGACGAGGACACGACCGTAGAAAATAAAAGCGGAGAATATCAACAGGGGAGCGAATTTGATCTCCAGCTTCCTGCCTGCCTACCTATAACCTACGTGAGCAGGATCTGTCAGCCTTGTTGTCCATCTAAAGCAAGGACATAACCTAATCAACTGTGGTCCATATGTCATTTACGTAATGTCCGTCGTACCAGATTCAGACAGTTCGCTCCAGAGCACACCTTTGACGAGGCAAATCGGCGTTTAAATCCGGAGTACAAGCCGGTTGTAAGAGAGTCATCGGCGTATATATCAAGTCAAGCCTGACAGTAAGGTCTGGTCTTCTCTCGACTGGTTTTTGAGAAGAATATAAATATATATTTATTTATGCGCCTGCGTCTGTGTTGGGGACTGGTAGCCTTTGCCTACGCCTGCTTACGTTTACTAGCTTCCTACTTATTTATATGATTACTCAGTATTATATATTTTCCGTATTAGGTAGTTGATATTTACTAGGTATCATGTTAGGTACACACTCTCCTGGCGAACTTCCTAGCGATCTTCTTCTTTCTTTACTATATTTTCCATATTGGGTAAGTTTTGTGATCTACGCTCTACTTGGGCTGCCTTCATATACATAGGGAGATCGTAGGTATTTCTTACTCTATTCTTTGTCGTAATAATTCTTGTGATGCTCATGGCACTAACCTGATTAGGAAGTTTTCATAATAATACTAATAGTAATGTCTCGAAAGCATGAAGTATATATATTTTTCTTTTGAGGAATTTTAACTCTAGAAAATATCTAAGATAAGACGCGAAAACGTAGATTCATATGGCCAGTGATCAGTTCTTATTTAATATCCAATGCCGTTACTCGTACATCTATAACAGGGTGGGTTCTGAACAGATTTCAGATCTATGTTGATCGAAAAGTTCCATCAAAGTACACACACACGCGCGCACACACACATTGTGTGAGGTTGGCTGCGCTCCAGGTTAAGTTGAAAAATTGGTATCTATACTGGCGGTGGGTTGCGCGATCGCTTATAATGGTAGGAGACCCTCGCCTATGGACCCTGATTTGAAGCCAGGTACGCAATTCCGATTGTCATGATTTCATGTCTTCTGTCGTCAATGTAGGTTTTTCGTTCTCCTTAGAGCATTAGTAGTCCAGCGTCTGTATGATCGCATCGTATATCCCTAATTCGAGTCAGCATATCAGGCTGATGAGACAGGCAGGCAACCGCAAGCTTACTTGCTACGTCCGGCAGAATAAACTGCTCATACGCCAGACCCGTATGAGTACTCCAACCAGCCACCCGCTTGATCGGGGCTTCCAGCCGCAAAAAGGCGCCCTCCTGGATCGTTGCCGCAACCTCGGCACCTACTCCATAGTTGATCATGCTCTCGTGGACTATGATGGCTCTCCCCGTCTTCCGGACGCTCTCCAGCACGGTCTGTCGATCCCACGGGTAGATAGTTCTCAGATCGATGAGTTCAACTTTCAGCCCTTTCCTTGCATTCTCCGCGGCCGCAATTGCTGCTGAGCAGAGATAGAGAGGCTGCCCGTAGGAGATGATCGTCAGATCTGTGCCCGGCTTGATCACTTCAGCTTTGCTGAGGGGAAGGGTATAGGACTCGATGGGCACGTGCTCGACCGCGGCTCGGTAGAGGATCTTCGGTTCCATGAAGATCACGGGATCGTTGCACTCGAGAATCGCGGACAGCAAAAGACCTTTTGCCTGCGAGGGAGAACGCGGGATCACCACGCGTACGCCGGGTACATGAGCGAAGAGTGCTTCTGGAGACTGACTATGGTACCTGAAGAACCCGTTAGCAAGACCTCAGCGACGATCTTACTCCTAGCAAGGGGTTGTCCTTCGTACAAAGCACCGTGTCCGACACCACCGCAGGGCATTCTAATCACCAAGCCCCCGACGTTAGCTCCTGTAGTGCCCTCTCGATATCTGAATTTGGCCGCTTCGTTGACAATCTGGTCAAAAGCAGGAAAGACGTAGTCTGCGAACTGGATCTCCGCCACGGGTTTCAACCCCTGCGCGGCGGCTCCAATTGCGAAGCCCACGATGCCCTGCTCCGTCAATGGAGTGTTGAACACCCTTTCAGACCCAAACTCCATCTGTAGGTCCATGGAACAGCGGAAGACACCGCCAAAGGCGACATCTTCCCCGAACAGGATGACCTTGTCGGAGGCCGACATGGCGGTCCTCAACGCCGCATTGATTGCCTGGTACAGATTGATCTGTTTTGTGCTGGCATTTTTCGGGAGCTCCAGCGAATTCGCGAGGGACGACGGCGTATGATGCAGCAGAGGGGTGGTTTTGTAGTCGATGGGCAGATTGAGACGCGCAGAAGGCGACGGCGCGGCCGCAGAGTAGAATCGAAGGCCCTGCTGCCACGAGCGTGCAAGCAGCCGGCCAGCAGCGCGAGGGAGGCTCATGGCTGTGACGACGACCAGCCTTTCGATGGACGTCCCTGTCGGCGGCGTGGGCGCTGCTATATATGATCGTCTTTGACGACAGGACGCCCGTGTTGAACCCCCGCGAATAACCGAACGCTATCGGGCCTGGCGGGGCTTGCGACGGGTTGCCCGGTATGTGGCCTGAAATATCAGGCACAAATAATCAGGCATCCATGATTCCCCATAAGATGCTTAAAATAGCATTAACGCCTCAGGCAGGAACGTGACAGGGCTGCCCAGGCGGTCCCGCTTCCGGATGCTCTTGCCGGCTTTAGTAAGCAGCATTCTCCGTAACGTAATCGGACACCGAGCGGAACACCCACCCAACGCCATTATCATTGATATCTAATTATCTCACCACAACATGCCTGAATTGAAGCTATTTACTGCTGGTCAAGCACTTGCTCTGGTTTAAATGGAACCAGGCCTGATGCAGCAAATCCACTGCATATATTAGATGCAGTCAGGGCCCGTGGGCGTGCTTGCTGATAGAGGGTGATGAAATCATCTTTATCAATATGATTAATGCCAAGCTGCATCAGGGTCTGCGTTTCCTGCCCATATGCGCATTTTAATGGCCCAAAGCAAGCAACATCAAGCGGCTGTAATAGATGTGATGAATGGGGTGGAAGATATAGAGGAATGATCATATTCTCAGTGCAGAATTGATCAAATTCAGCAGTAGCATGGCTATGATGGTCATCTAAAATCAGCAGGCGATATTTGCCTGCTGTACGAGCTTTAGTATGCTCATGAAAAACCTCCTTCAGCCAGCGCATTCCTAGCACATCATTGGTCCAGCCATTATCACTGGTTCCAATTACCCAGCCCTTTGGTAGGATAGGATACTAATTGGATTGGTGGTTCTTGCCAGCAAAGATGATCATTGGAGGCAGGGCCCAGCCAGCTGTATTAACTGCCTCTATCACAGTCACCCATTCGCGGTTCCCTGGCTGTAGGAGCCTAGGTCGGCCCCTGATTTCAGATCCAGTAACAACCTTTGCTGTTGATATCATGCCCATCATAAAGCTAGTCTCATCAAAGTTGTAGATATCTTGTTCAGCAATACCATATTTTGCTATGGTATTATGAACCACCTGGAACCATTCATTGATGATCTTTGGATCCTCACAGAGAGCGCGTTGATGACTTGATTTCTTCATGGCGGTTGATGAATCTTTGTACCCATTTCTCCCCAATAGGATCTGGTGATTTTAACCGGCTAGATAGCAGTAGATTGGCCATATCCCGTACAAAGCTGATTCTTGGTGGTAGACCCCGTTGGTCCATAGATAATATCCATTTGACAAGTGTAGATTCTTCAGTAGCAGTGAGCTTTCGACTGTTTGGTGTTGCATTTATGCGAGGAGCACGTCCATTGATGCGATTGGATAATGTTGCTAGAGGTATATCATATGCTTTTGCAGCAGCTCGTACACCTTTGATTTGACCGTCCTCTAGAGCTTTGATTGCAAGCAAGATACGGCCCTCTCGCTGAACTGCTGAATCTGCTTTTTTGCGCGGCATTTTGATGGTTTGATGGTTGAAGCTGATGAGCGCGTCGCGTGGTTGATTTGGTGTTCGCTCGGTGTCCGATTACGTTAATCGTGCCAGCCCAGCCCAGCCCGCCTTCCGCGCCGGCTCTGGTTCGCCCGCTTGGGCTTGGCGGAGCTCGCTGATGACCCGCCCGTGATGCAGGCAAGAGCTATCGCCCGCCGCCCTACAAGGGATCGACATCTTCCCCTTCGCTTTCCTCCGTCTGGTGGCCTTGTGCCTCACTCCTCCCTTGACCTATAGGTCTTTCGATCTGCCTTCAATTCGACCCGACAGCTCTGCCAATTGACGGCCCGCGGGCAGTCACGGCGCCTTTGGTCTCCGTCGTCCGCCTTACCCAACGTCATCAGTCCGATCGGTAGCGAGGTGGCGTCAAAATGAAGGCTTACTGATTGATTGATTGATTGATTGATCGATCGATCCGTCAGCCCGTGATGAGCATCGCCCGTGTGAACCCGTACTTGACGAGTAGGCCGGTCGTCCTAGGCCTGGCGAAGGCGCTCGCTCTGGCCATTGCACAGCTCCCTCCCGTCTCCGCTGCTCCTGCATCGTTTTATGGCATCTGGGCGATCCCGGATGAGAGAGGGAAGCCAGCCAGCGATCCCGGTCTCTGGTTATACATGGGAATTTCAATTGCGTTGGTGTTGGGTGGCGGTGCCTTTGCTGGTCTGACCATCGCTCTTATGGGCCAGGTGGGTTTCATGTCCGCTGCAGGTTGGCCCTACCCAGCTTCCTGACCGAAGTGCCATTCCAGGATGAAATCTACCTGCAGGTCATCAAGACTTCTGGCGAAGCATCCGAAAGGAAGAACGCGGCCGCTGTGTTGAATTTGTTGAAGAAAGGAAAGCACTGGGTCCTCGTCACGCTGCTTCTCAGCAACGTCATCACCAACGAGACATTACCCATCGTGCTCGATCGCTCACTCGGAGGCGGCTGGCCTGCAGTTGTCGGAAGTACAGTCTTGATCGGTTAGTATACTATAGTATACTATGCAGTGTGACATCTATGTTGCTGACTAGATGAAAGTCATTTTCGGAGAAATCGTACCGCAGTCAATATGTGTCCGATATGGTCTTCCCATCGGGGCATGGATGGCCCCCTTCGTCCTCGTATTGATGTATCTTTTGTCGCCAGTGGCATGGCCTATAGCAAAATTGCTTGACAAAATTCTCGGGGAGGATCACGGGACGGTGTACAAAAAGGCAGGCTTGAAGACCTTGGTCACCCTGCACAAGACATTGGGCGTAGCCGGAGAACAGCTCAATTCCGATGAGGTTACAATCATCAGTGCCTGTCTGGACTTGAAAGAAAAGTCGGTGGGAAGCATCATGACGCCAATGGAGGATGTTTTTACTATGTCGGCGGATACCGTGCTCGACGAACGAACAATGGACCTTATCCTGTCGCAGGGATATTCCCGCATCCCCATCCACGCTCCGGATAATCCACAAAACTTCGTCGGCATGCTCCTCGTGAAGATGCTCATCACTTACGACCCAGAAGATTGCAAGATGGTGCGGGACTTTGCGCTAGCCACTCTCCCCGAGACCCGTCCGGAAACAAGCTGCCTGGATATTGTCAACTTCTTCCAGGAAGGGAAGTCTCACATGGTATTAGTCTCTGAATATCCGGGCGAGGATCACGGAGCTCTCGGCGTTGTTACACTAGAAGACGTTATTGAAGAGCTCATTGGCGAGTACGTTATAT
Organism: Rasamsonia emersonii CBS 393.64; assembly: GCF_000968595.1. Taxonomy (NCBI): domain Eukaryota; kingdom Fungi; phylum Ascomycota; class Eurotiomycetes; order Eurotiales; family Trichocomaceae; genus Rasamsonia; species Rasamsonia emersonii. Next base: position 23,813 of record NW_013563246.1, read on the forward strand.
TGCCGTCCCCCACAAAAGCTGACACCATATATTGACCTGTATACAGAGAAATTATTGACGAATCCGACGTTTTCATTGACGTCCACAAGGCCATCCGCCGACTAACACCCGCACCGAAATCTCGGTTTCCCAAAGGGCGCGTCGTGGAAGAACCTGCTTCTTTGCCCACACAGGAGGACAATGTCGTCGATCTGGGCAAAGGCACCACCGCTTCACCTCCAGTTGGAGGTGCTAGCTCTGATGCACCTAACCGGCGAGCAGGCTCCATTAGTCAACCTCCAGCGCCCAGGTTCCTCCTGCGAAACAAAAACGGGGAACTTGATCCGGCCGCGCCCAATGAGACGGTAACCAAGCGTGGCACAGATGAGGTTCGGGAGCATCTAAGACATTTGGGCCCGTCGAACCTTGCCAGTCGACCGCGCCAGACTCGCTATCAGAATGTTAAAATCAAAGCTCCGGGGTGTTCTCCTACCCGTGCGGGCCCCGCTGACTCTGATGGAGGACCACGCGTGTCTGGAGAACAGATCCGGAGACCGTCGGAGACAATTGGGTGCCAAGGAGGTATCGGAGCAGGACTCTTGCATTCGGCAGGCAAGGATGCAAAGGATGGAGTTCACGCTTTGAAATCCGGTTATGGTACTATCGGTGCTCACGAAGGCGGCAACCAGGCCAGTAAGGGAACCCAGGCAAACCTCAAGACGGATCTTACGAAGTTGGTAGTTCCCGAACTCGAGAATGAAAATCAGGCGGAAACGCCGCATTCATCGCCCTTGCGCACTCCGAATCGAAGCAAGCCCAGTAGCGTCCACTCCTACGAGACGCGTGCCATTGACCACCATAAAGGGCCGTCTCGCATTTCGGGCCCTGCTCGGAGTGGAAGCATCACAGAACAAGTCATCGATGTGAATGGCATTCGGAAAGTGATTCTCCAAACAACCAGTAGCAGTTCTTCGGATACCGAAAGGCCGACGCGGGCATCGCCTGTAGACGATGCCATTGAGACGAATCCTTCCGATAACGCGGATGGTCAAGGCACCCAGGGGAGTAAGAAGAAACGCCGGAGACGGAAAAGAAAACCGGATGGCAAGGACGGCGAAAGACAACCTCTGTTACATTGATATTGGTTTCGGATTATTATCTGGACTACAGCTTGTTGTGTATTTGTAAAGTACTTTTTATGACATACAGTGCCTTGCCTGGTCACTTGCTGACTTGATTGATTGATCGAGCCAGCAGCAACGGCAACAGCAGCATCAGTAGCAAGGCCATCTAGCATCGACTCTGCCGGTCAGAGGTGAGCAAGGAAAGTAGGAATAGAATCGAAATTCTCTTGTTATTTTTATTCTGTTCTGACGCATGTCTTTGGGATCTTTCTCCTCACCTAGGTAGCTAGCTTAGGGGAAAGCATTACCTAATGGACGTGTATTGTATCTGTCTTTCAACTTGTCAGCAGTAGCTCCTTTTCTAGGCAGTGAGTAATGAGCAGATCATCCTCTTTCACTCTGAAAACAGAAATATTTCGATCATGTGCAAGTTTAAGATGTAACTGTTAAGGGATAAACGCGAGCTTGATTGGTCAACATGGCCTTTCGGGCCGTTCTCTACTCTGTGTACTCCGTATATATACCACGCGCCAATTTATGATCACGTGAGGTATAAACTAAACCTAAAATGGTAATGTTTATTTTTACCTATTTCTAGAGTACTACCACTTCCGCTTCCTGCTCGACACTATCTGTTCTGTACTGCATCTCACTTTCTCTGCTTTTCACGTTCAACCCTACTACTACTACCACCTCAGGAGTCCTTTGACTAGATCCAGGCAACGAAAAACCGCAGGCTCAGCATAATACGGCTCTCGTCGCCAAACATGCCTTCAAAGTACTCTTCGATGTAGGGCTCGTCTAGTGTGGGCGCTTGATAGACCTTGAGCAGAGCTTTGTTGAAGTCTTCTAAGTCACATGAGTCTATCCAATCAAGCTGGTCCGCCAATTAAAAAATCCCGTACACATGACTTCAAAGCGTTGCTGCCTGGAATTGCAAAGGTTACACACATGATACTCCCAGCCAGCCTGAAGCAATTGATTAACATCATCACGTTCGGGATTCTGTTCTCGTTTAAATTTTTTAGCATGTATTGTTGTTTCAGTGGTGTTGAAAGATTGCTGCTTGTGGTACTCACATGTATTATTACTCAGCTGTCTTTAGGCCATGGATAAGCCTAATGGCTTTTAATCATTGCTAAATTAGAAGATTTCAATAGCATTAGCTACATGGTTGCTTGAACGCAACTACATATAGTGGCATAAAAAACATACCTGTTAACAGCATCACATTCCCAAATGAAGACAAAAAAATAAAGAAGTCAGGGACGGCAGGGACTGAAAGACATTTTTTTTATTGTCAATGCTGGCAGCCATGATCGATGAGATAGATGAGTTTCTGCAGTTCTAGAATTCCACGCATTGTCTTTGAGGCAATGTAACAGATAAACCAACTAATTTAGTGTCTACTATTGTCAGCGGGTTCATAATCAAAGTCAAGAAATTCGCAATATGTATATATGCATATATATGTGTGTTATTTAGGCGTAGCCTATTTAAATAAATAATCTTGTTTGTTTGAGACTCTCAAATATTATTAATGAGACAACCACAACCTCCCCATTACCTGATCTATAATCTGCTGGTTAATTAACCACCCCATGAGCATGAGCATCTTCTACGATAGATATACACTGTCATACCATTATTGGCACAGACAGAAGAGGAATAGGATTTCAGCTCTTCATTATTGGTGGATGCGATTTTCGTTATGGTATGGTATTACATTGTACAAAAATGGGCAGAATAAGTACAGTCCTTGGCATCAGGGAACGGAATAGTCTGTCCCTCGACTTGCCTTTTTTTTTACCCTTTCACTCATATCGTCTATATTCAAAAAATCCTTGCAAAGTGGGAAGATCCCGTCGAGTGTTTTATTTTTTTTGATTATTACCACCTGCGCCGCACGACAAAACGACACGCATAAGTGCGAACAGCCGCACCAGGCTAGAAACTACCACATAACTTTAGGTAATCATGAACAATCCAATGCAGATCGTAATACTCATTGCAGCAGAATAATTCCCAAGATTTGGAAGTGACGGTTGCAAAAACGAGATCACTGCAGGAGAGGGTCCTGTACACCAATCTGTTAGTTCTGAACGAAGCTACGCATAGTGGCATAAAATAAAAACGTACCCGGTAGTGTTTCTGGTTGTTGGCTGCGCGGTTGACTTTTGCAATATATTTTTGTTCTTCGCGCTGAGCGCGGTTCCGTTCCCTTCTCTCAGCGAGTTGAGCCTCGTGCTTCTGGCTAGCGGTGGCACCGAGCATGCCTAGACCACCATTCGCCCTGGTAATCACAGCACGGTGGTGATTACGGCTCGGTTTCTGCTCTTCCTCTTGAGCGGTACCATTCTCGATAGCGAGCTGCCGTGCGGCTCGCTCCTCTGGTGTCGGGTAGTTGTGTAGGTTCTGGCGGTAGTACCTGGCAAGAGACCGGTGACCGACGCTCTTGCCAGATGGCAGATGCAACTCGTAGTCCGTCTGATAGATCGGCTGCGAGGGGCGATACGGCTTCGATTCGCCGTCTGATTCTACAGACGTGGCAGAGCTTGCGGTTTCCCAGCCATCGTCATCGGCGTCGTCTGACTGGGGCACCTTGACTCCACCGTCTGCATTCTCCGCAGACTCGTCGTCGTCGTCCTCATTGTCCGAGTAAGTGCTTCTGAAATCGTAGAACTGGCCAATTTCCAGCTGCTCCTCCTCTGTTTCAAAGGCGATCATGCAATGGCCTTTGTCGCGCATGTGGGTCCTGATCCCTGCTGCTGTACTTCTGATAGCATGGCAATAGAGACATTCATTGTTCTGCGTTATTTTGGCGTGTAGATACCGGATGAGGCCTTCAAGATCCACCAAGTAATCTTTCTCGGGGATGAACATGCCATGAGTCTTAAACATGTGATCAACATTCGATTGCAGATCCGAGGAAGGTTCTCTGCAGAAGAGGCAACGAGATGAGGAGAATTCATCATCATCCTCTTCTTCCTCTTCCTCTTCATCAGCGCCCTCCTCCTCGATGGCTGTGGTCTTCAACTTGCTTGTTAATTGAGACACGTCTGCAGCTTCTGACTTGTTAATAGGGTCCCCCAGAGAAAATGTAGAACTCATGACGGAGGACGTGTCATCCGCGGGGCCTTCTTTCTGCTTCATACGAGCTTCGCGAAGCTTATGTTTGGAACTCTTGACATGATTCTGGTACGAGTTTTCGCTGTAGAAAGTCTTCTGACAAGCCACACAAGTCTTCTCATAGGAGGCTTTCGCGGCAGCGGCGGACGATGTTGCTTTCGCTTTAAGAACTTTCTCTGTAAAGACTTCCTGGGAGACAGGAGGGAGAGACACTACGCGGCGTTTCACATTGTACAAACTGGTCATGTCAGTCAAGTCAACCGGAAATGAGGAATGTCGGAGATACTTACTGCCAGTCCCTTCGCATGTGCTCTCGCTGAGCCTCACTGCTGCGAAAGGCTACCAGGCAGGCATTGCACGTGTAAGGGAGAGATGTAGCCTCTCCAATGGCGGAGGAGGCCATTTGGCTTGTCACAGCTGCCATGAGGCTGATATAGTGAACGACTCCGTTCACAGATTCTGCCCTTCTGTGAGGGGTAGAAAAAGATTTCGGTCGCCACACAAATTGAGTTTGAGACAGAACCAGGGAAGAGAAGAACACACAACAAACAATGTCTGAAGCGACAATGAACAGCCTCAGCCTGGGATAGATGAGAGGGGTCTCGCTGGTGGCACTGGATGGATCTGTCTTAAATTGAAGCACAACTGAGTAATTGACTTAATAATTCCCAATTAGCTAAGCGGTCTTGCCGAGTGCGGCTGGCGGGGTTACAGAGTAGTGGCGATGACGTCCATGCGTCACGTGCCTCTGCCGTGCACCAATCCCGATCGGGCCTGATAAGATAGCGCTGCGATGTCGGATCATTGTTTCTCCTGCCCCGAGACACCTGCGACACCTTACCAGGCTTGGCAGGACGGACGGTCGCTCCAGACAGCCAACCCGTGGCGCTGCGAACCAAGCTCCGATGATATCAGAACAGTCTCCTGCTCTGGATACGGAGGGATCTTTCTAGAACGCTTCGATGATCCCACGGTTGCCTGAATCAGTTTGACCTCCTACTTATCTCCGCAACATCGCTATGAGCCTGATTCATTCAAGATGACTAGATTGCGGGGAGGCTCAATGAGCCCTCCGGACGATGCGCGCGCGTCAGCTGGTGGCGCCAGGCGGCCCTTCCATCGATCTAAGCTGCCACCGAATTCCCCGGAGATCATTGTCCAGAATACCATCGATATCACGGATCCGGAATATGTCCTCTCGTGGCACAGGGATGAGCGTCGTCGACAATTCAATCTCCTGGTTCGCAGGTAGATCGTCTCCGCCTCAATATGACTCCACCATGATAGGGATGGGCTGACCCCTGCGTGGCATATAGATACAAACACCAGATCCTCTACGGCTGTCAGGATCCCAACTGCCGCACGCCGACTTGTCTTAGCTACCAGAAGAGAGTCGCAGAGGGTCCTTTCCGACGGTACACGGAGTTGAGTGCTCGGACATTGGCCTGCTATCTGGCGAGCTTGGACGATGCTGAGAGTGGCCTGTGTCGAAACCCACCAAGACTATCTTCCGATTTCCCTCCTCCGGAAAGCCCGCAGCGCCCAAAAAGACGCATCTCCCAGCCTGATGCTTGCGAGTCGTCAGCTGATAACGTTCACGGTGATCGGCAAATAGGTCCGGCAGGTGTGGACAATGTGCCAGATGGGCAGCTGTCTGCCCATGCAGCACACTCGGAATCACATCCAGAAGAGAATAATGCACAGTGCTCAGCAGCAATTCCTGCAGTTGCGGAGGCCCAAGATCAGCACCAGCATCCACCGGAACGAACTGTCTCACCCTCACAAAAGATGAAGGACCCCAAGTCGTTTACCCAAAACCTCTTCGATACGCTCTCCCTTCGAATGGTAGAGTGGTTGCCTCTTCGTCGGACTCCTGAACCTTTCGATTCGGATGGTCCTCGCACGACCGGGCGGCGTCCTTCAGAAGCAAGCCAAGAGGCACCAAAGCCGGATAACGGCCGGACTGAAAGAACTAAGTCTGCAGACAACTCACGTCGCACGAGAAAAAAGAATCGCTCATTCAGTAATAGCACGGCCTCGAGCGAAGTGCAAACACCATCCTCACGCCAGGGAACTTCTCAACCTGCTGCGCTGGAGTTGAAAATTCCTGGTCAACCAATTAAGCGCCTGTCATTGGGCGAGGTAGAACCCTGGCGCCAAAGCCCACGATCGGGGGTCGAAGACGTGGCACGATCCGATTGTATATCGGCTCGAAAATCGTCACTGAATAGTCCGTCGTCCAATGCCAACGGGCGCGTTGGACTTCCTTCGCCGCCAGCGTTGAAACACCGGCCGCAGAAGCATCGAGGGTTGGAACAGGACCTGAACGATTCCTATTTTAAGGAGCAGAAGAAGCATAGGCGTGTGTCCTGGGATGGGTCGAAACTTCTGAGGGAGTCAGAGCGTCATGAGGATCGCGATCGTGCTGAAGAAGTGGAGATTCAGGAGCAGTATCCTGCAGGCTCTTTGCCCCCCGAAGACTCCAAACAGAGACCCCGAAATAAACACAGGAAACGTCGTACTCCATCGCCAGTGCAGACGGTGACCCATTTGTCCAGTGAAATCGTTGATGGTCTCGGTCAGATGCTGCTCGAGTCGGACGAGGATGCTCAGAAATGGAAAGATGAGGTGGCGGAGATGAACAGAAGTGGTAAATACGAAGACATCGAGTTTCAATACGCAACACCCCGTCAGCGTCAGGTCTTCCCATTTGTCGCTCAAAGCGTCTTCTACGGGTTGAGCAGTACCAAGCAACTCCTGCGTTCCTTTCGAAGCGACTCTTCGCCTCCTCATGATGACGGCGATAAAAACTGCAATGCCAATCTTGATGTGCAGAAGTTGGAATCTGGTCTACGGAAGCTTCTGGACTTTTGCCCATGGGACCTTGTTTTAAATAGTCTCTGGAACGCATTGGAGAGGCTTTTCGTGCCACCAAAGGAATTGTCCACTCCTGTTCGACGCTTGTCTGGAAATTCAACGGGTCTTGTTCCAGCCCCCATAATTGCATCTCGTTCTTCGGGATCATCCACAGATGAACCGTTATCCGACACAGAGGCAGCCCATATCGCGACTGTGGCTCTTTTTGCCTTGGTCAGCTCTTTGCCCAAAGTGGATGCGCAGACGTGGCGAGCTATTCTTCAAATGCGTTCTGCTGGGACTGTCCTACCCGATGCAGAGATGCGAAAGCTGTCGCGTTCGAGACCCGGCCTGGTGGTGGATATCACCGACAAGCTGGAACATGAGTTAGCGCTTCGGCTGGTCAACCGCTTGGTACGCGCTCTCACCGCTAGGTTAGCGTTTCACGAGATCTCAAAAGCCCGATCAGTTTCCATTTCTGAATCTAAAAAACAACGCAAGCCTAGCGTTCTGGATCTGATCCTAGAGAACCTCCGTGAGCACCACAACTTGACAACGAATACGACGGAGCAGGGTGACTGGCGTTCTACTTCGGACACTCCTGCTGCCTCAGCCTTGATTGTGGAGTGGCTTCGCACCCTTTTCCTGAAAGAATGGGATGGCAAGCCCGAAATGCCAAGGTCGAGTGCAGCCGGAGGTGCCGTTCAGATCCTCTCCTCCATGTACAAGCACCGTAAACGACTCGGGCTCGCGCCTGAAGACTTCCACACGTCATTTCTTTCGGAGAGATTGGATCCGATGGAGATGCCGGTGGAGTGGCTTGGGAGACCGTCCAATAACAAGACCATACATCTGCTTTCTTCCTCCTTCCTCTTCCCGCCATCTGCGCTCGTTACCTACTTCCGCGCCATGAATTACTCGACGATGTCTAAGTCCTATGAAGCCGCGATGACTGCCACGCGACATGTGACGCAGACCGCCTTCTCCAGCATTCCGATCCATGACGATGTTGGCTTGCTGGCGAGATTACGAACCTCCATGACTACGTATCTCGTGCTTGTTGTCCGGCGAGATAATGTCCTCACAGACGCCCTCAACCAGCTGTGGCGTCGCGAGAAGCGGGAACTGATGCGGCCGTTGAAAGTCCAAATGGGCATGGATGAAGGGGAGGAAGGAGTGGACCATGGCGGTGTTCAGCAAGAGTTCTTCCGAGTCGTATTCGGAGAGGCACTGAGCCCGTCTTACGGGATGTTTACGGTGGACCCTCGGACTCATATTGCGTGGTTCCAGCCGTGCGCACTTGAACCCTTGTACAAGTATGAACTGCTGGGACTCTTGATGTCACTTGCCATCTATAATGGCCTGACTCTCCCCGTCAACTTCCCCCTTGCGCTTTACCGGAAGCTCTTGGGACTGAAAGTGAAGCACTTGGATCATATTCGGGACGGCTGGCCGGAGCTTGCCAAGGGCCTTGAGGACCTGCTAACGTGGGAAGACGGAGATGTGGGCGATGTCTTTATGAGAACCTACGAGTTCAGTTTCGAGGCCTTTGGCAGCGTGAAGACGGTAGATATGCAGCGGGTTGGTCGGGATGCAGTCTGGCCGGTCCCTGACCGGGCCTCGACTCGAGAACGGGCGCGAAGCAGCGGCTCAGAATATTCCAGCTCGCGTGGAGATGCGTCACAGTACGGTTCCCGACGGCATCGGAATTCCACGGTGCACCAAGGTGCTGAGGAGGACACTCCGGTGACTCGCGAATCTTTCAGGACGGGCATTCTCAAGGGCGTCGACTACAATACTCCTTTGGCCACTCCCAGCTCGCAGCCTCCGGAGGAGCCAAGCCTGGTGACCAACGAGAATCGAGAGCAGTTTGTCAAGGACTACATCTTCTGGCTGACTGACAAATCGATCCGTCCTCAGTATGAGGCATTCGCACGTGGGTTCTACACTTGTCTTGACCGGACGGCGCTGTCGATCTTTACGCCGGAGGCTCTCAAGACCGTCGTTGAAGGCATCCAGGAGATCGATATTGATGAGCTCGAGCGCCACGCGCGCTACGAAGGCGGGTTCAGCCCGTCCCATCCGATGATCCGGGATTTCTGGCAGATTGTAAAGCAGTACCCTCCGGAGAAGAAGGCTCGGCTGCTGGAATTTGTGACGGCGAGCGACCGCGTTCCGGTCAACGGCATCTCAAGCATTATGTTCGTGATCCAGAAGAACGGTGTTGGTGATGCTGTAAGTGTCCTCCCATGTCGTACTCTTAATATTCAATATTAACCCTGGAACAGCGTCTTCCGACCAGCCTGACCTGCTTTGGGAGATTACTGCTTCCGGAATACACATCGCGGACAGTGATGCACGAAAAGCTCGACAAAGCTCTGGAAAACGCACAGGGATTTGGCGTGGCCTGAAGTCGATATGCAGTTTTCATCTCTGCCACCATCTATGATATCTAGATTATCTCACTAGATTATGGTCTTGTCACACACAGTACATAGGGGTTCTTTTTCTCGGGTTGGTGGGATATGGCAGCGTTGTTTGATGACTCATCTCTTAGCATTGTAATTATTAGTATTTGTGTAGATAGAGCATGGCCTTCCTGCAGGCGAAATAATATGACTCATTATCTGACCTCCTTGTTCGTAAGTCCTGCCGGTGAGCAAATCTGCACTCGACATAGTTGCCCAAGTAGCCATCCCACACGCGCTTCTCGGAAGAGTTTCCGCCGCGACAAAATTGGACAAGAAAAGAAGCCAAAAACCGTTCTCGCCGTCCGCAGCTTCTCCTGCTCCACCGGCACTAAGACTACTAAGACCAGATCCAGTTCCTGCGCCGGCTGCTGCTGGCCAAGCGAATAGCGGCATGATGCCCCTGCCGGATCCATTGGCCCACACGAGGCAAATCGCCAAGGCAATCAATAACCGATGTCTTCTCGAGATGGATAGCTTGCGGAGGACTGCGGGCCGATTGATCGATATATTTTCTGTCATGCAGCTTGATCTCGCGTTCGACCTCCTCGACCAAGGTCGATAGTTCATTCATTGTTTTGTACAGATTAATTGCATGTGTGTACTGTACATACTGTTGAGACGAATATTTTGTTTTTGATCGTGTTTTATCCATTTTATTCGGCCTGATCTATAGAACCCCGCTACCCCGCGCTTGCTGTTATCTGTCGTCCAGTTCTTCCCAGAGCACAATAATGGCTCCGATAATTCACTGTGTCCGGCATGCTCAGGTATGCGGCTTCATAAATCTCTGCGCAGGTTATCAATCATATCAGCCTGCTAACACAGACCCATCCGTCAGGGCTACCACAACCTCAGCACCGCAAACCACTCTCTGCACGACCCTAATCTCACCCCGCTGGGAGAGAAACAATGCGCCGACCTGCGGGATCGCTTCCCCTACCACTCCCAGATCGAACTGGTGACCGCGTCGCCGCTTCGCCGGACCATCTACACGGCCCTGCTGGCTTTCGAGCCCGTGTTCAAAGCCAACAAGGACCTGAAGCTCATTGCGCTCCCGGATGCGCAAGAGACCAGTGACCTGCCCTGCGATACGGGCAGCGATCCGGCTGTTCTGAAGAAGGAAGTCGAGGAGCGCGCGTTGCCTGTGGATTTGTCCCTGGTTCAGGAGGGGTGGAATAGCAAGGTAAATACATGCTCTTCCGGAACCTATATTGGAGAGTGATATGTCTAATTTGATGTTGACACAGACTGGAAAATGGGCTCACACGGCAGCAGCGCTCAAGAATCGCGCGCGAGAGTTGAGACGATGGTTGAAGGCGCGCCCGGAGAAGGAAATCGTCCTCGTCACTCATGGCGGTTTCTTGCACTACTTTACGGAGGATTGGGAGGATAGCAGTCTTTACCTGGGTAGGTTGACCCTTTACCCTCTCTGTTCTCTTTAAATAAGGTCATACTCGAGCACTGGCGCTACGATCGTTGTTTCAACTACGTCAAACTAAATCCATGACTTAATTACTCTGCAGGCACCGCCTGGGTGAACACCGAGTACCGCACCTACAAATTCTCTGACGCAGTCGACACGGAGGACCTGGATGGCAATCATGTCGACGGCGACAACGCCACTCTCGTCGAGACACCGGAGTCGCGCCAACGTCGGGGCAAGACGCCCGAGGCCCCGTCGCGGGTACAGCAGAGGGTGTTCTACAAGCAGGGACTCGAGGGCTGGGGCAGCCAAGGCCTGCAGCCTACCAAGGAGGAGAGAGAGGAGGCTGAGCTGCATGAGGTCAATGGCAGTCGAATCTAACGTAGATCTGTCAGTTGGTCTGTAGATTTTTTTTTTGTCGATTTTTTTTTTGGTTTATATTTTCTTTGTCTGTTTCCTCTTTCTTTTACTCATCTTAGATTAGATACACCGCATGGTCGTTGAAAGTAACATAGACATAGAATAGGAATAGACTTTGTCAATACTGAGCTTTATTCTATTTCATACCCGTCACCGAGATTCCGTCGTTGCTGCTATCTTTACTGAGATTGTGTTATATCGTGGAACAAAGAACAAAGAGTGAAGAAAGGACGGTAAGACTTGACCGAATGAATGCGACAAATATCAGATTCCTTTCTAGATGTACAGCATAAGAATCGGTCTTTCAATTCGAGAATCCAGATGGAGACAAGACACAATGGAGAAAAAGTTGGAAAAGGAAAGAAAGAAAGTAAGACAGATGGGTCTGTTTGATTCTGTATTCTGACATTGACTCGCTGCATTGTTGTTGTTTTTCTTTCTTTCTTTTTATCTACTATTTCTATCTTTCTACCTTTCCATTAACTTCATATTTCTGTCTTTCTTTCTTTGTCTTTCATTTCTTGACAATAAAGACAAAACAGAACAAAAGCATTGTGAAGAATACCTAATACGCAGTACTGTACAGCACATATATATGCATCGTTCGACTTTGGGATGATTCCCAATCTATAACGATGATCTGATCCTATCGACAGCACTCCTACAATATACTCAACCTTCCAATCTGTTGGAAATCGTTCCGAATTAACTTACTAACTTACCATACTCCCTGAATACTTTGATAATACATGGCTAACAATCAGAGAAGAAACTCGTCGATTTCCCGCAGCAATAGCCAACGGTCTGAATCCGGGAAGAATGGCAACGGACAACGGAGTCGACAAAATTCCCAGTCCCAGCAGCAAGAAACGACTACGACGACGTCGACGTCGACCACGACAACGTCTATGTCTATGTCACCATCTTCAAAGCGTCAGAGAAAGACTCAGCCACCGTCGTTGTCAATTCCCCCGAATCAGCAGAGCAGACTTTTTATACCGCTGACGCCGTCAGCGACAACACCAACGTATGCGGCTGTCGCGGCAGCTGCGTCTGCTTCTGCACCGTCTTCTCCTGCCACCCCTTATGTGCGATCCAAAAGGTATAGTCCTGGTCTACCGCGCATAGGCAGCTTGCATATTAACAGCCCCTACCCATCACAGCCTGCCTCGGCCCGACCCAGACTGGGAGCCATCCCGGAAGAAGAGCCCGAAGACGGACATCAGTCCGCACAAAAGAACGCACCTCCCACTCGCTCCGTATCCTTTGCTCGCAGAGCATCCCGGTCACGGTCTCGCCGGAGGCATTCAGACAGCCGAGTCCACCGCGTCGGAGACAAGCACTACTCCCTGCAGGGCTACGCCGCGCAGACAGGGCCCTTCGCACCGGGGAGCATCATCCGGGTGCCGCATTTCGAGCAGCACGGCACCACCTCGTACCCGTCCGACTGGAAGCACAGGCTCGAAACGGAGGACATGGGCGACATCTGCTTCAAGTGGCGGCGCATGGTGGTCGTGACGGTGCACAAGGGCCACCACGTCTGCCTGCCCATCTACACCTTCAACGGTCGGGGTGTCGATCCGGAGAATGGGAAGGGGGGGCAGTACCGCGATCCGGACGAGTACGTCCCTATCCTCGACCACCGCATTAACATCCCCAAGACGCCTAGTGGCATCGTAATCAAAACGCGCTTCTTCAAAGACGACGTCCTCCCGCTACACGAGTCGTCCGTCATCGCCCTGACGTACCCCATCTCGCGGCGCGACGACTGCATAGCCATCCTCGAGGGCAGAATCCGGGCATCGTCGACCCGGCTCCTGCTAAGGCTGTACATGAGGCAGATGATGAAGAGCATCTGGATGTGGCGCAGCAAGGAGTCTGGGGCGTTGTTCCCCAAGGATCATCTGAACGAAAAGTCGCACGTGTTGGAGTTTATTGCTAATGAGATTGCGAGCTGTGAGGTGCATGATGATTCGGATTGAGTGGATTGGTGGATTTGGCATCGATCATGTAGTGTTTAATTTTACGGTTTTCTTTCTTTTTTCTATAATTCCTTGTTTTTTTTTTAGTTTCGTGTAGTATCAGCATTGCGACTACGTCAGGTGTGATTGTCATTGTGTTTTCTTTTTGTTTTATTGTTGAATTGAAACTTCAATTTATTTCTCTGTCTTATTAATTATTTTATCGGAACAATTCCTTCTTTCTTTGTGGAAGAAAAAGAGAGCTGAGCATCTATGTACATACATATTGAGAAATGTATACATGTAAGTATTGATTTTCTTATACACTCTCAGCACTCAGCAGGTAGATAAATCGCGAATTGTCATTACCACAAGATAACTAATATAGAGTGGAAATAATAACTACTATAAGTAAATGATTCAAATAGAAAATTGACTATAGACTGCTTTTTTTTTCCCCTTTGCTTACAAAGAGTCTATCCAAGTCCATCCAGGTTCAACGTTACCCGTTCGAATTTTTTTTGTTTATAAGTAATAGTTCTGGTGAGTATATCAGAGTTATCATGATAATACCAGATAATAAGGATATTTCTTTCTATTCGATGAATGAAAACCCTTTTATTAACAGATTCATTTATCATTTACCTTTATTCATCTTTGCGAATGCAGCTCATTCATTCGTATATCTACCCTGATACACTTACTCGACATAGGACCTTGTACACACATGAACATGACCGAAAGACGCAATGCTATCATACCCGTACGTTTGAACCCCAGGGGAAAAAAAATAAAACTAAAAAAAAAACAAAATTTAACTCAACCTGCGTCATACCTTTTATCATTCCCAACGCCAAAGAAATGCAAATTTATCGTCATCGCCAATGGAACCTGGGTATCGATAAAGAAAAATAAATAAACCACGAAAGGAGGTATGCAGACGTAGACGTAGACGCCTAGGTATGTCTTAGAACATCGAACTCCGCTTCTTGCTCAGCTTGTTGTTGTCGTCGGAATTCTTGCGGAATCCAAATATACTCTTCTTCTCCTTCAGCTGCGGGGCTGCGGACTGCCCAAAGAAGGACAAGGACGACTGCGGCCGGAGGGGAGACTGATGGCTAGGCGACGAGACGGTAATGTTTGGTCGAGAAGCTGCCTGCCGCTGCCGGTACTCCTGCTCCTCCCGCCCATAAATCCTCCTCAGCCGCTCCGTCTCCTTGTCGATCTCCGCCTGCTTCCTGCGCGCCGCCTTTTCCTCCTCCTCGAGCAGCTTCATGGTCTTTCGCTCCTCTTCCTCCGCCCGCCTTCGCCGTTCTCGCTCTTCTGCTTCTAGTTGCTGCCTCAGACGCGCATGCTCGGCCTCAATCTCCCATTTGGTACGGGGATCCAGTGCCGGTGCTGGTCCGGTCTCTTGCTGCGGAACGGTGATCTGGGGTCTCTGAGGTTTGGTAGCGACGCCGTTGGCAGTAGCAGGCTTTGCCGGATCCGAGACGTGAAATGCCTCCTTCAACGAACCGAAAAAGACATCCCGAATGACGACGGCCCCCAGCATCAGCACCACTTCCAGCCCCTTAAAGTCCTCCATCTCCACCCGGTACAGGTTGGGCTCGTAGAGGGTGATTTCCTTGAACCCCTTGAAGATCGAGATCGTAATGTCGGGCTCCTTGCTCTTCTTGCGGCCGTCCGGAGTGGTCGTCTTGCCCGACAGGTAGCAGGCAAAATCCTTGGAGAGCGTGCCGTCCTTGCGCCAGAAGAACTTCAACTTGGGCGTGATGTCCGACGCGGCCGGATCGGACTGCGTCCGGTCCAGCGTCGAGTTGGACGGCTGCCGGAATGACCGCTGGGGCATCTCGAACTCCCACGTCTGCGGCGAGTTCCAGCTCTTGGGTTTGTAGCGCACGATGACATCCTGGTCGGGATTGTAGAGATGGATCGTGAACTGCGACGGGAGAATTGGTTCCGGCGGAGGGGGCACTCCGCCGTTCTGGCGGATTGCTTCGGCGGACAGGGACGGCTGCGTCCATTCGGGGATGATCAGGACCTCTCCGAACAGCACGTCCGGGATGTATGGGTCGTACAGGCCGACGGCATAGCGGTTTTTCGACACGGGCTGCGAGGGGTCGAGATGGCGCACCGAGTAGGCCGGTTCGGCGTCGTTGCCATGCTGGCAGAGGAAGATGGTCGAGCTGTGTTTCTGACCGGTGGATCTGAGAAAGATGCTGCAGCAGTTAGTGGATGGCGGGGAGGTAGTGAGTACGGAGGGGTATACGTTGGGAGATTCTGTCCAGCATGGNGTTGCCATCAACGGGCAAGGAGCAAGGAGCACTTGAGGGGAGGAAGTTGCAGATGAATAGAATGAGAAGGAAGTCGTTACGCCGTTAATATTGCGCCTTACTGGCGACAGATGCGGAGAGCGTTTGGCGGGTGCCTGGCGGAGGGAAGCTCCGCCACGATCGTCCCAATCAGTCGGCGACCTTAGCCGCCGATCAGGGACCCGCCGCTAAAAATAAATACGGAGTAATATTAATAGGGCATCAGGGGAATTCTTGTCAGATGGATGGGAACTGGAAGAAATGCATGAATTGAACTGCTATCAAATACCACAATTGGGAAACCAGGGCATCTCGAATCCAGTTAGTCATGTGACAATTGCACCGCCACAGCCCCGGAAGGAAGTCCCTTCCCCAGACGATTTCCCATCTGGGAAAGAAAACGGAATCAGTCCTATCCAAGCGTCTAGAGGACCTCAATTCATTTATTGCGTGTCTGGGATCTGATTTATCAGGGATAGTCCATGATAATCCTGCTGCCTGGGAGTCCTGAAGCGTGCCCCGCTGCGTCTGACGTAGGCTTCAGGATTCTATCATTGATTTTAATGGAGAAAGGTTATTTCATTTATGTCTTCGAACTAAGTTCCTACCAGCATCTCCCAAGTGATATCTCTGGACCTCATAACTATCCAATTTATTCTCACGAGAAAGGACACTGCCCCCGCCTCTCCCTCCTCAGAACCCGCTTCATCTCCTCCATCTGCTCCCTCCCCTTCCCCTCGAAATACTTCGGCCCCAGATCCGGCGTATAGAACCCCTCGGGGCAGTACTTGTCGCCCTCGTCTCCCGGAACAGGCAGTCCTCGCAGCCGGTTCAGCCAGGCCGACGGGCTCAGCCAGCGGTTGAACAGGGTCTGCTTGACGTAGTACGGCGCCCCGTCCCACATGAGGACGAAGTTCCGGCCGTTGGAGTCGGGTTGCTCGGTGAAGACGTCGTAGCGGAGGAGGTACGGGCGAGGGAGGGCCAGGTAGCGCAGGAAGAGTTTGCGAGTGGTGAGGAGGAAGGTGAATATGTGCTGGACGACTGGCGGTGGAGGATCGTACCTTGGGCAGACGACAAATGATTTAGCTGGTTTGCAGAGAAGGACGACGAGGAGGAAGAGGGGATGGATGAATGAACTCACATCATAGCCCTCCGCAACCGGTCATCCATTATATACGAAACAAACCACTTCCCCAAAGGCTTGAAAGCATCTGGGAGAGCATAAACCAGGACCTCGACCGTCCGATCGGCAACCTCTTTGTTTCGAGGATGGGACATCATATGCTGCTTTTCGTATTGCTCACTCCAGGCGCCGATCTCCTCCAACCAGTGGAGTCCATCCCTGAAGCCGCTTTTCCCTGACGACGGCGGCGGCGGCGGCGGCGGGAGAAGACAATCATAGCGAATACCGAGTGCATCACCCAGACTCTTCCAGAACGTGCCAATGGCGCATTTCTCGAGCGGCGTGAGGCTGCGCCACTCGTACCGCTCGACGAACCGGATGGGCTGCAGCGCGAACAGGCTCAGCGTGTACAGCATGTCGTCGCGCGGATGCGTCCGCTGGCGCGGTATCCGCTGTGCAGGAAGTTGGTGCGCGCGATGGCCGTGTGAGCCCGGTCCGACGAGGGCGGGAAGGCCATGAACTCGCCGATCAGGGTGCTGGTGTCAGCGTAGCGTTTGAAGGAGGTCGAGGGGTGGGCGAACTGGCTCGTTTTGACGAGGAGGGTCGATATGGACGGGATGCCGTACGTCTGAAGGAGTAGGCAGTAGGCAGTAGATAACATGTCAATGAGGTACGTGACGTACCCTAAAAAGTGCAAACTGGAGCGACTTGAGAGCCATGAATGGAAACTCCAGCTGCAGGATCAGCTTCTGGATCTCCCACGCATCGTAGTCGGTCATTGTCGATAAAGATTCCCGTGTCGAGTAGCGCTGATATCGCCTGTGGAGGCTGCGCACTCTTTGGAAACGCAAGAGCGCGACGAGACCAAGACATGCTGGTAGGCATAGTGCAATAGCGTATAGAGCGTGCTGTTGGAAAGGATACAGTAGGAGTCCAACAGTGTCAGGTATGGTATTTAATGTGAGATATTCAAGATACGCAGTCATGTTGTCGAGACGATATAACGCTGAACAGACAGCAACGTTCAAGTGTCGTTTAAAAATAAAATAAGAGCACGATAACATCGAGTAAAGATAAGAATATACACACGCAGAGATAACACAGGAGAAACTCGCCTTTTATACACTACATACTCGGTCAATCAATCTACCTACCTACATTTAATCGAAGCCAGCAGAGGAACTCCCCTCCCCAGACACAAAACAAGAAGCGGGGGCCACACACACCATACGAAGAACCGAGGCTGAATACCATCATCTCCATAGTATTAACAACAATCCAGCTAGAGAGCAATAACATAATGTACATAAGTATGCTAGTATCATCTCGTCTCGTCTAGTTGAATCACACCACGTAGACACGACACGACATATAGGCAGGCATATCTGCATACAGAGCACTAGTTACTGACTCAAAGAAGAAGATTGTCTAATACCACCCGCAGACAAGACGAGGATTCGGACCGAGGAAAAAGGGTAGATTTGACTGACTGACATCTGACATCTGACATCTGACATCTGACTCGAAGTGGAGAGGGCTCTCAGTAAGTGTATGTATGTATGTAGATCATTCATTCATTTAGGTTTGTAATGCACTATGCATAAAAAGAAAACAAAAACGACAACCGTCAGTACAGCAGTCATTCATGACGAAGATTTCGAAATGGCATGTTCAGTTAGTTACTATAACTATATGCAAGGCAGAGGTACTTAGGGTTGCTGTTACCATTGCCATTACCCAATGTGGTTCTAGTTATGTATATGTATGTATATGCTAATATCTATTGCAAACGAATAGAGGAAACAAATAATCCTGTTGCCTGCTGAAGTCAGAGACCGATGAGATGAGCTTGCTTGATACCTAACCCACTGGTCTGCTAGACGTATGGAGTATTGTCAGTACTGTCTGTCTGTCTGATAATGCACCCCGCACGCAAGACTAAAAAAAAATATGCCATGCCGAGGTAAGTTATGTATGTACATACCTACCTTAGTTATAGCATATTCCAGAATAGGGAACGACTGACTGACTGACTGATTGAATGTCTGAACTACTTGATCGTGTTGTATCGTGTCGTGTCGGGATCTTTGGGTGCCGGTGTCATACGATATAGTATAGCCCTAAATACTCCGTACTATCTACGTCTGCACGACTAGCCTAGTAGAATGGCGCCATGGAAGTTAACACAATACACACGCTTATGGAATATTATTGATGGTCATTGATATATTTGCAGCAGTACATGAATCACATGAAAGGGGGAAAAAATTCGTCTACCTGGTTATTATTATGATGATGACAATTATTGAGGTCATTAGGGGTTTAAGCGAGTAAGTGGTCTATGGCTTTAGTGGTGCTGTAAATGGCATGTGAAGATGTTCTTTTTCGTAAACAGGTATCCCAGCAGAAGATTATGTATGTACAGTACATAATGCATGCGCACACTGGGCAGAATTCGCTCTCACGAGCTGCCACTGGCGTTTACCTCCATTATCTCCCGGAACCAGTAGCCCGCCTCTTTCTCGACAGTGTGAGCGGATGCAGGACTCTTCAGCTTTGGTTCTGGCTCATTCCCTGCCGACGACATCTTTGGCGTCCAGCTCAATTCTACCCTTCTCTCTCCATACCCCTTCTCGCGACCCCAGAAACAGGCCCGACGCATCACCGAGACCATCTCCTCTGCCTGTCGAGCCAGGACGGTCCTCTCGTTTGACGATCGACGTCTACGGGGAGTGCCTTCGGTCTCGCCACCCCCAGAGTTGGGACTGGATTCAGCCCCAGCTTCTACAGACGACCCCCCGGCAGGACCGCTAGCGAAAAGCCGCACCCATGGCAACGTCACCTCCAGCCGTCGGATGCCGTAATTCTCCCAGCTGGGCGCGCTCACCCCGTCCTCCAACCCATATGGCGGCCAGCGCGAGAGCGCTTTGCGTCGACGCATCGGCCGTTCCTCGTCGTCTTCGGCGCTGGCTGTCGCTGTCGAGGCAGCAGCCATCTCCTCGTCAGGCAGCATGAACATGTCCCACAGATCAATGAGCTCCTCCTCCTTCAGCTGCGGTATCTGCAGCACCGGCACCGGATACTCCGGTCCGGTATGGTACTTGGGGGACGTCTTCGGAACGTCTTTCCCAGGCGACCGGAGGAAGATCATCGGCGACGCGAATGAGTCAAAATACTTTTCCGGCGTGTCGAAGAATCGCTCGCGCGCATCGAGCAAGGGCACCAGATCGACAGGCGCAGGACCTCTCCTTCGTCGCGTCGTCTTCCTCTTGATCTGCGCTAGGAGTAATTCCATCGCGCGCTGCCTCTCCTTCTCCTTTTTTTCTGTCCCGCGACCCTTGACCGTGCTCGGAGTTAGGGCCTTCTCGATATCTTCCGGCGCGATCGTGCAATACTCGTCCAGTTCGGTCCAGTCGCAGATCGGCTCATACGCCGCAATCGCCTGGATATGCCGAGCCTC
The DNA here is from genome assembly GCF_000968595.1 of Rasamsonia emersonii CBS 393.64. NCBI lineage: Eukaryota > Fungi > Ascomycota > Eurotiomycetes > Eurotiales > Trichocomaceae > Rasamsonia > Rasamsonia emersonii. Next base: position 44,071 of record NW_013563246.1, read on the forward strand.
TGTCAGGGCCAGCATGAGGGCCAACGAGCCGCCGACATGCGTTCCAAAAACGAATAGTTGGGCGGGTTGAAGCTCCTGCAGAATCCAGTCAAGCCCGGCGAGGGTGTCATGCACTGGCGTCGGATATTTGTAGAATTGTTGTTGTTGCGGGGGCGACTGCTTAGCCACGGCCTGCTCGCCTGGCATATATCCCAGCCGATAGTTCAATGTCACCACCGTAGACGTAGTCGTCGAGGCGAGGACATGTTGAGGTGAATCCCTCCTGAGTTGTTTGCCTTCTCCTTCCTCCGAATCCGCCGATCCTGTCGAACTGGCATCGTTCTCTCCACCCGCCCCATCACTATTACCACCCTTTACATCGCGCTCTTGCCGTGAAAACACCGGTCCGGGAGGCAAGTAGAGAATCACATTCGGACGCGCGGGTTTCGTTGCTGCAACGCGGGGAGGATGAAGCACGCTGAAGTTGAGCGTAAGCTAGGTACTAACACTGAAGACTCTTGGGAAATATTATTTTTTTTCTCACCTCAAACGCACACACCCATTCCCTCCAACCGGTACCTGGACAGTCTCCTCGGTAAATGGCGCAGCAGCAGCATTTGCATTAGCAGAAGCATAAGTCCGCGACGGGGAAAAGAAGTAGTAGTAGAAAAAGGACCGTCCGGCGCGACGCGAACGTGTCGGAACCGCGTAGGAAAAGCTGAAAAGTGGCTGGCAAGGGCCTACGCCGGGATAGCGTAGTCGATAAGGAGATTTGGCCAGGGGGAGGAGGAGGAGGCGCATAGCGCCATCGTTATTATCTCCGGGGTTGTAGAAAGATTGATTGATTGATTGCGTGTGTCTGTCTGGTCGGTGAGGTCGAGCAGGAATAATTAATCGTCTCTTGGCGGAGACCGAGGCGAGGGGAGCTGGGAGCTCCGATAAGATACGGCTAGCCCTATGTTTGCACCTTAATAACTATTTACTACGCCGTAGACAACGCTGAGATCATTCCTTTACATTAACCATTTATTCAGATCAGCTGTAATGTACAATTCATGTAATTGTCTATGGAAATGTCAACTTTGTTCACAGAACAGTACATACATACACTACATATCAAGACATCAAGCTATGTCAACTGAAAACCTGCACCAAGTACATTACATACATGTATGATGTATCCAACATCCACTAAATGTTTTCCTCGTCTAGCGACTCTTCATCCCAGCCAAGCCAGTTTCTCTTGCGTTGCCGACACCGCCGGATCATCACGATCAAGCGGTGCTTCGCCGTCGTCAGCCTTGGGCCGCACCACCTGCAGCCGCAGCTGCGGGTCTTTTGAAAAGACCTTCAGCCCAACTACACAGACTGCATTCCAGGGATCGTCTGTCACTTCATTCATGTCTGAAGACGGAGGAGGAGGAGGAGGAGGAGGACTGTCGGGCAGCGGCTGTTTGTTGTCTGGAGTACATGTACTCTCCTCGGGCATGTCGAGGTCCGAGTCGAATTCAAAGTCCTGCAGCAGCTCCTGGTCGTCGCGACACCCGGGTCTCGTCAAACTCGTGTTCAGACTAGGCCGTGGCGGCCGGCTGGACTGTCGATGTTTTCTCGTGGATGCGGGTCCATTGCCATTGCCATTGACATGAGAACGCTTTGAATGGCCCATCTCAAAACCAGTATCATCCGAGATTTTGGCCTCATTGTCCGAATACTCGACATCGACATGGTCGCCATTGCCCGCGTGCGATCTCGCTGCGGCCCGTCGGAGGGCTTCTCTCTCAGCCTGCCTCTGCCGCCGAGCCTCCATCTTCTTGTCCCGGATCCACTGCTTCTGCAGTCTCTTGATCGTCTGCTCGCGCAGCTTGAGGCGCTCCGCAAACCGATGACGCTCCTCCCGCTCCTCCCGCTCTTTCTTCTCCTCGTCGGTTTCCAACACAAGACCCTTTGTATGTGCCAGGTCGTACGAGAGCCCGATCTGAACGAGCTTCTCGCGCCGTGTCGAGGCGTTCTGTCTGATAACTTCCTCGACCGTGACCGCGTGGTTGCGCCGATAGGCGGTCACTTTGACGAGGACAGAGTACCGGCCGGCGTCCAGCGTGATCTCCGTATTCACGGACCGGGACATCATGTAGTTGTTCCGGCTACGGACGATGTAATCTTCCTCGCCTTCCTTTTGGAGTCGAAACTGGAGCGTGAAATTGTATTCCCCCTCCAGCCCTCGGAAATAGCGAGCATCGAGCTATAAAGCGGGTGAGTGGACGGACTCTTCAGTGGAACGGGGTGTAAGACTCACCTGAGATAAAACGGCCACCACAGGGCTCGTCTTGGTCAGTTCGATCACGAATCGAGTGCTGTGGTAGTCTGCCGACCACGGCACGTTGAGACTGGTCCACTGCTGAGTGACGGTCCATTCCGGGCCAAAAAGACGGGTCCTGTCGAAATGCTGATACTTCTTGAGCAGATCCTCGTACGAGATCCAGAACACCTGCAGCAGCCGTCAGCATCAACAACCACGCAAAGAAAGCAGATCGCTTCGCACCCCATCATTGCCAAATTTGTGATTGAGCCGTTCCATCCATTGCGGTGTCCACTGCTCAGAGCCGTCACTCCACGCCCCGCTCCATTCCTTCTTGCCCCAAGGATTTCTATCTACATCAGTAACAATTTTCCGATATTTGCGCGGGAGAACTCACCTCAGCCGAAGTAAGCGCACGCCGTCAATCTCCTTGGCATCCATGATCGAGTACGAGTGTCCCTCGGAAATGCCTTTGCGGTCTCGCGGGGGTCCGGTGTATTTCGGATCCAGCCAGTTCGAAAACATGCCGGTGGCACAGCCGAACAGGAATTCCTTGTTCACGTTCATGAGTTCTTCTTTCCAGAAGTTGTCCTTGTCCAGAATGTTGCTGGACAGGATCTCCGACGTGACACCGCCGGTCAGATCTTCGATCGCCTCCCTATCGCAGCGTCAATCTCGTCGTGTCATAGTCACGGCCGTCTAGATGCTCACCCCACAAAGCCCCCCTCGATTGCAGAATAGTCGCCGTGTGCTTTCGCATAGGCCTTCTCCAGCAGCGGCAGCCAGGTCTCGTTCTCATCGGCGCACTGCGCGAAATACAATGCTCGCGACCCGGTCTGCCAGACCTTGCGATATTCCTCTTCGGTGTCTGTGCGGTTGATGTCGTCCCAAATCGGGCGTTCATCAATCGACTCGTCGTAATCTGCCGCTCTGAGGTAAAGCTTGTCGTCGACGATACACTGTTGCCATTCGCCGTCTGACCGTACATATTAGTTCTCGTTTCCAAGTTGCTGTCTTTGGTTGTGCCATACCTCTGTAGAAAATGAACCCGTAGACTCCAACCTGCTCATCGCGAGCAACACAGATCCTGTTGATTAGTTCCTTCTTGTTGCCTAATGTACAGAGGGCGGCCATCAGCCAGCAATCGCCATCGCGTCCCTGGCGAACATCCCCTGCCGTCGGTCCGTTGATGTAGAATTGCGGGTTCTCGAAGATATCCTATAAAGCAGTTAGTCATTGCAACCGTGGACGCTCTCGAACATTTCAGAAGTGTAAAAGAGGGAGTAAAGGCTACAAACAGTTACTCTCTTCACACCCTTCGGACGCATCTCCACGTTAGTCCCATCCAGCCCATCGAGATAATCCCTCCTACCGGACTTGAGATCAAACTCGATATCGAAATGCGGATCGGTATACTTCTGATTGACGCGTTTGCACTCGCGCACAATGCGCTCGACGGCGCGCACGCACTCCTTCCTCGCCTGCTCGTACGATTTCACCGCATCGTGGCCCTGGACGACACCCTTGGGCAACTGCGCGGCCTTGCTGCGCGCGTAGGGGTTGTCCGGGAGGACGGTAAAGACCTTCCCTGGGTACTTCGTGTTGAATTGGGCCCAGAATTGCTTGACTGTTCCTTGGGGCGTCTGCTTGGGCGCTTTGCGGGGTGTTCTGCTCCCGGATCGGGACGATGGCGCGAAGGCCATTCCCTCGTCGTCAAACTCCATTGTCTATCTTCACCGTGGGCTGAGAGTAACTTCTTGGAAATAATACCTGTCGATGATAAAGACAGAAACCTGCAGAGCAGTCCACGATCCAGCGTATTTGCTTTAAAAAGGTAGAGAGCGCAGGGCGCCTAAACGCCGCGGCGCACATCCCATCACTATTATACAGACGACAAAGGGGCTCTTCTTCGCTGGTCCCCCTTTTTCTCGTATTCCCAATTGCCCAAGGCTGAGCAAAAGAGACGGACTGACGGACTCCACCGACATCGCGAACTTTGCTTGTCGAGTCCCTAGCCAACCAACAAGCAATTGTCTGCGCGAGCTGAACAATTGGTGCATTTTTTTTCCACCTTTCTATCGTACTCCGTAGGGCGGGACCTGCACGATCCCTGTCAGCTGTGCCTGCGGTCGCATACCGGGCTTCCAAGAATAGCGGCCGTAGGCCAATGGATGGCGAGATACCGGTTAGTGTATGTAGGTACCTCGTAGTAGTAATTCTCAGGTCGACGAATGATGATACGTTCTCTCGAGGACGTACCTACATGCGGGGGAACGAAATCTTCTCACGAGAGATGCAGCTGTCAAGTCTGTCGCGTTCTCAGGCCTGTATCTAGGCCTTGCACGCGGGCTTTCCCGTGATTTTCTGATTTGGTTAGCTTTCATTTTATTTCCTTACTAGAAACACTGTATAAACAGGAAGAATTTGGGGTAAATGATAGTCAATTCGAGTCTTAATATTCTAGAAGTTCAGGTATCTCTCTAAATAATGTAGTCAATAGCAGGGGGGCTGCTGTCGCCGGACATGGCAAGGCTGTCAAGTTGGAGATGTTCGTTGCAATCTTGAAGCTGGTACGAGGACCTGTATAAAAGACCAGGCTCAATCAGAGAGGACAATTCAATACCGAAAGAAATTCCGTCACTGTTGCGAGGAGGGAACTACAAAACGAGATGCATGTGTGAGCCCTAATATAATACAACGGCGACGGCGACGGCGCCAACATGCGACTACACTTCTTTTATGTCGACGAAGATAAATGGATGATAGTCCAGTAGCATTGATGATGTCACAATAGAATGTATATAAATAGACTAGATTGTATGTATAGATAGAGCTGTAGTAAGAAAAAAAAGATCCAGACCACAGAGGAATACCATATCGCCCATATTACCACTAGGAGACGAGTCATCAATCACAGTGTCTGATCTGATTTTTTCTTTAACTCAGGAGTCAGTCAGAAAGAAGAAGCAGCAGCAACTGTCGTCGTCACATGAGTCATGACATGACATCAACAGACGATGCTAATTAGAACTGCTCCTCCTATCTACTAATATATGGGCAAAAGAAAAAGAAGAGAGAGAGAGAGAGAGATCAAAAAAAAAAGAGGAAAAGAAAAAAGATCAACTCAAAAAAAATTTAAACTTGGAATATTTCCTCCCCCCAAATTTGGGGAAAAAAATAAAAAAATAATGACTTATCAAGTGCTGTTTAAATACATACAGTTTCTTCTCGTCGTAGAGTGAGCTAATTAATGCAGCTGTTGATGAATATAATATACAATATACACCTGTTCTAATCAATTACAGTGAACTTAAATTCGTTGATGCAGAGACACAGACAGACGAGACAATTATAGTAGTCGAGACTTGACTTGACTTTGATTGATTGATTGCGGTTGACATGACCTGACATGCACGGAGCTGCAGCAATATGCTTGCTCACTACTCACTACTATTTTTTTTATTTATGTTCACCTACCTACCGTATGTTCAATAGTAGATTCAGTAAGATTTGCTTATTGCTTACTATACTGTTAACTACAGTCCAAGACCTCAAGAGAGACCTTCTTTTCTTCAGTGAAATCCTCAACTCTACCGCCTTGCAGAACTGAACTGTCAACAATTGATTTTAATTGTAAGACTGTAAGAATGCAAGAATGCAAGAACTCGATGAGAAAAAAAAAGGGTATGGTATGGTATTGAATGGTATGGTAATGGAATGGAATGGAATGTGTTCTCGCCCATTAGACTTGCAATATCCAGGACCGGACCGCTGCTTGTTTTTCGTGCCACGTTACTCCAAAGGAAAAAAAAAGACGCAAAGCAAAGCAAAGACGCCCAGTACAAAGCAAGCAATAAAACCAAGGAAAGAAATGTGAAGAAAGAAATGAAAGAATTATGATGATGATGGAGAGGGGAGGGGCTGAAATGGATATAAGAAGAGCTCTGGAGTGACAGCAAGCTTGTCAGGCCAATGCGATGCGATGCGCAGTGACAACTTCACCAGGCCTCCACATCCCTATTTCGCCCTCGTCGTAAAACCGCATGACGGATTAATGTTCTGAAGACTGGCTTCATGAGTGGTATCCGTTCATCCGCTTGCGGCCAGAGTAGTATTCGCTACCATGCTGGAAATACGGGTGCATGCATGCCTGCTTGGCTGAGATCCGCCGCGCAGGATCATATTCCAGGAGCGCATCCAGGAGGTCCAGGCCGTTCTCTTCTAACCCAGGCACCAGTGCATAGCTCCGGTCACGCTTCCACTTGGGAAATGTCGGCTTAAAGTCGGGGTACGAGGTCACGCCGGGCCATGTGGTCTCGTCTGGAGTACCAAGGAGTCTGCATAATCGTTAGCATGTCACCTATATATATATATATAAATTTTCTTGACAAATTCGTACCGGAAGATCTTGAAGATCTCATCAATCTCAGAGTCACCAGGGAACAACGGCTTGCGAGTGCACATCTCGGCGAAAATGGCACCAACAGACCACATGTCCACACCAGTAGAGTACTGGCGTCCACCCAGAAGAATTTCAGGAGAGCGATACCATAGCGTAACGACCTAGCCATCATTCAGTCTCATGCACAAACCACTCCAGGAAATTTTGAAAGAAAAAACCTCGTGTGTGTATGTTCTGAGCGGAACACCAAACGCCCGTGCAAGTCCAAAATCCGCCAGCTTGAGATTGCCCTCACGATCAATGAGCAGGTTCTGAGGCTTCAAGTCCCGGTGCAGAATTCGGTGGCTGTGGCAGTAACGCACACCCTCGACGAGTTGGGCCATGAACTTCTTGACCATCGCCTCGCCAAGTCCCATGTGGTTCATATCCATGCCCGTGCCGTCAGGAAGAGCCTTGCCTCGCCCACCCTCGCTGACGGGCAGAGCCTCCATGTACTTCTTCAGGTCGAGGTCGAGGAACTCGAAGACCAGGTAGAGCTTGTGGCCGTCTGCGTGGACAATGTTCAGCAGCCGCACAATGTTGGGGTCGTTCATCTCCTTCAGCAGCGAGATCTCTCGGATGGCTGTGCTGGGCACGCCTTCATCCTCTGCCTCGAGCCGGATCTTTTTCAGGGCCACGATACGGTTCGGGTGAGTGAGCTCTCGGGCCTTGTACACGACACCGTACGTGCCTAGAGGGAACATGTCGTCAGCCACGGTCACATATTCCTCGGATATCACTCAGTTCACGATGGAATTCCATCAATGGTGCCGTTGCACTCGCGTGCCTGGCTAGCATCATGCACGTACCCTCTCCGATCTTCTCGATCTTCTGGTAGTTCTCCATGGTGGCAGCCGGAAGCAACGAGTCTCTTCAAGCGTGGACGAGGTCGGCGAGGGAGCAAGCAGGCGTTGATGGGTTGGCAACGAGGGAATCAGCCTGTTTCAGACGTATGGTGGGGAGGGGTCTGTTGCCAGGGATATGACGAGTAACGAAAGACACTGACGGGCTGACGGAGGGGGGGAGGAAGCAACCGGGCCAAGAAGAAGAAGCGGCTGCAGGGAACTGTCGAAGCTGGCAGTGGGTTAGTAGAAAGACATCAATGCTGTGAGAGCAGCCTGAAGCTGCACGTAATCTAATCTTCAGGAAAGATCAAATCAAAAGCCAGGGCGGATGCTTAGGCTGGCTATTATTATCGTCCCTAGTGGGGAGCGAAGGCGGTCTGGCGTTTCCGTACACAAACAAAGGCGCGAGCCTCGGGCGGTGAGGCACGCGAACACCTGACCGGCGGGAGCTAAGCACCTTCTAGAAGGATAGAAGGCTTGCATCATAGATTCCACTGCAGCTTTCTCTGCACAGTGATGAACGTAGCACGGCTGTCACTCTGGTGATGGCTGAAGACGCCAGAATGCTTGCTGGAGAGACGTGTGATAGGCGTGTTTGTAAGACCAGTCCCTCACACAGCTGACCTACCAGCGACCACATACATCATAGTACTGCTGCACGCACTAATATCTATCTACCAATCCCAAGTACCCACTCCATGCAGTGCGACGACAACATGGCCGAGATTAAGGGCCTGAGTGCTCACAATCGCCCACCTGAGAAGGTCCGGGATGTCTTTAAGAAATACCAGAGGTACCAGGCCTCCGAGGTGGGCAGTGACCCCGACATCATTGACTTGCAGAAGCTGGATCCGGATGAGCCTCCAGAGTCGATCGCCTTGGACGGGTGGATGTCCAGCAAGGATCTACGACGGGCATTTCATGAATTCGTGAAGGGTGAGAATGCGTCGTCTGCGGAGCCATCGGGGGGTTTCTTCGAGGATATCCCCATTTTCACCCATCGTTCGGTGTCAGGTTAGCACCACCTTCTTTTTTTTAAAAAAAATTCCTTGGATTGCATGTTGACCAGCTACAGGTCTCCGTTTGATACCGTCTCTCTTCCCGCCAACGGTGCAGAAAGAACTGCTCTCTCGGCTGTTCCATCGCGATCTCTCGGATCCAAGACACCAGACGAACGTGCATCTACACTACAATGTGACGTATCCAGACAGCCCCAAATCACGTGGTGACGACGACAAGGAGGAGAAGGATGAAAAGGAGGAGGAGAAGGAGGCTCGATCTGATGATCAACAGCCACGAGCCTCGTTCTTCCAAGCGGACCCGGGGCTGGTGCTGTCGCCCAAGGACCCCGAGGCGCACAAACCCATCACCATCCAAAACTTCCTCGAGAAGAAGCTGCGCTGGATCACGCTGGGCGGCCAGTACAACTGGACGACCAAGGAGTACCCCGCAGGACCGCCGCCGGCGTTCCCTCAGGATATCGCCCGCCTCCTGCGAGCGGCCTTCCCGGAGACGGAGCCCCAGGCGGCCATTGTCAACGTCTACTCTGCTGGGGACACGCTCAGCATGCATCGAGACGTCAGCGAGGAGTGTGACAGCGGCCTTATCAGCGTGAGCTTTGGCTGCGACGGGCTGTTCGTCGTCAGCCACGACGACGGCGAGGGCTGCGAGGTCATCCGTCTGCGGTCCGGAGATGCCATCTACATGGCCGGCCGGTCTCGATTTGCCTGGCATGGAGTGCCCAAGGTCTTGCCGTCGACGTGCCCGACGTGGCTGCAAGACTGGCCGGGGCCGGACTATGAATATTGGCGGGGATGGATGGGCGGAAAGCGAGTCAATTTGAACGTGCGGCAGATGAATGATGTGGACGAGAATGGTGCTCTAGAGCATTAGGATTATAGCACCTAGACGTTGATGTATGTAGTGTATGTACAATAGTTTAATGTCCGTGACGTCATTAAATCATGTATATCTAAAATCCTTGACCACATCTATATACTTCTGAAATTGATTGGACACAGACACAAACCCAGACTATGTCGGATATATTAATAATGTACACGGAGAGCTATCTCGTCAAGTAAATAAATAAAAACGACATTGCACCGCTGCTTCAGACAGCAGTGTAGATCACGTAGATGGTTGCTCGGCTACATGCTCGCTCAGCGACAGCATAGGCCATGCTACGAAAATAATAAAACTATCAAATGATGCGACTGTTTCTATCCTCTCATTATACTCCAAACCGGGTTGTCGGAGGCGTCGATGTGGTCGGCGGAGCAGCAGAGCTGGACACCAAAAGGGACTGAACCGAATTTGGACTCCACGCCGCAGAAGAGGCGCCGTTGGTATTATTATTATTATTATTATTATTATTATTATTAGCAGCTGTAGTTTGCTGCTGATTCTCGCCCTCTGGTGTACTGGCGTCATTGGGGCCACCGTTCATCAGACGCTGACGCTTGGCTTGAGGGGGACCACTGACCGAGTTTCCACGATCATGGGACTGGTAAGGCGGAGTCTGCTGGTTGTTCGAGTTGATCGTTGATGTATTATTCCCAAGTGCAGTGCCAGACGAATTATCAGGACTGGAAGCTGTCGCCGTCTGTACTGTTTTTTGGCGACTGGAAGACGAGCTCGAATCCTGGCTGGGTTCTTCAGACATGCTGTTGGCATACCCTACCCCGACCCGACCCATGCTCTTGTCGTGCATCACGACGCGTTTCCACTTGGCCACGACGTTGTCGTAATCCCACCTGGAGGAACCAGGGCTGGTGAGGCCGCTGTCCTTGCTATTCAATTCCTGTGTTACCTCTCGGGACAAAGGCAGCATGTCTGGTGGGAAGATGGCAAACTCCCGTGGCCATTGGCAAGACCCTAGCTTCTCCACTTGTGCCCGGAGCTGGTTTGCTTCTTGCTGGACGCGTGCAAGCTGCGCGTCTAGTTGCTTGCGCTTCTCGGCTTCGCGCGCAAAGGCCCTCGTGATCTCCAGCTGCCAGGTCTGCCGTTTCACCTCCTGCGGGAGAACCATCCAGTGCTGATAGGCGAGATCGAGATGCCGCGAACTCATCTCCTCGTGCTGCTGCGCGGTCCGATTGATCATGTTGGGATCAGCGCTCACGCCACCCTTGGCCGAACCAGACTGATTTGACAACAATGCGAGCTGATCCGTCCGCCATTGTTCGATGTGTGCGCGAAGAGCGTGTCGAACCACCTCGACTTGACCGACGCCGGGCGGCTCCAGGGGGAACGAGTTTGTAGTAGGAAACGGGTGAGTCGAGAACAAACTCGGAGGAGGCGGAAGCATGTGCAAGCAGAGCGCCGGAAAGGTCTGAGCCTGAAGATCGAAGTCGAAAGGCGACAGTCGAGGCCGAGTTCTGGCGCTGATCGCGCATGCGATATGTCAGTCTGCGACCCTAATACCAGGTTGTCCCGCGCATCACGAATCACTTACGTCGCAGCCTTGATGTTATCTAACACCTCACGCAGTGCGAGTTCCAGAGCCCGGGCCGTATCGGGATTATTCGAGCTCGAGCCTCGACTTGCAAAGTCCAGCGGCCCTGTCGACATGGCACGCGACTGCGACGTCGCTAGGCGCGACGAGACTGTTCCGTCTTGCGATGCGCCCGGGTCCGGAATGTCGTTGATCACCCCGGTCGAATGCCATGTCGGAGTGTTGAACAGAAACCGTGTCCCACCTTCTCGCGGTCTATTATTGGGATCTTGTGTGGCGGCGCCTGGCGAGTCGTGCTGGTGGCCCTTTGCGGCCGCAACATCGGGGCTGTCGCGCTTGTTGGAGGAGCGCGCCTGGCGTCGGGTGATGCTGCTGCGGATGCGACGAATCTCCTCGACATCGTGGATCCCGTCGGGCTTCTTCTTGAAGAGGTACTGGTCGAGATGTCGCCCCAAGGACGACGACGTGAAGGCCTGGTGACAATACTTGCATTGCCTGTCCTTGACCGCTGGTGTCTTTGCGACAGAGGGCTGCTGGTTGCTGCCTTCTTCGCCGGCGGCGGAGCCTTCTGGGCTCTTTGCCGGAGCTGCGGAATTCGCCTCTGTCATGCTGGCGACAGCGACAAGACTGGGAATCGGTCGTTTCTTCGTCCACGGGGAGTCGGAGAGGAGACGGAGGAAGTCTGGCGTGCTTGCTGACGGGATTCGATGCGGCCTCGTAACTTGCCCTAATGCATGGTAAGAGAGGGGCGGATCGAATGCGGCTCGCGCAGAGCCAGACGACAATCTTGAAATTAATAGAGAGAAAAAGGAAAATCAGGAGCGGGCTCGAAGCAAACACGGCGGGTGAGAATATGAGGGCGCGAAGTCGGAGCGCTGTGACGTGCGAAAAGACGCCAAGCCCGAGGAGAAGCGGATTGTGGAGAGCGCAGAGCCCCAGGAAGCATTTCATGATCTCAGCACTCTTCACCGGCATTGCAATAAAAATACGGAGTACTCCGTACTTATGCCCCACTTCTGGACTTTTCAGGGGGCAGCCATAATGGCCGGTGGGACGGTGCATATATAATTAGCAGCATGAGCAGCAGATGCAGTCCGTGCGTGTACTCTATCACACAGAGGGTGAGTTCGAAGGCAGTCAGTTCAGGTAGTTTTTTCTTCAGCGACAAGGCTACTGCCAAATGGAACAATATCCAAAAAAGAACATGATGATATGAAAAGAGTGCCTAGGTCAGAACATACGGCACCATACGCATTCGTACCATGCCTGGCATACTGAATGACTTCAATTCAGTCGCTCTAGCTTTGTTATTCAAAACCTCTGCTATTAGTATTTCTTGGAGGCAGTATACCCTGCGATAGATGTCACGGATAGATTCTTTTGAATAAAAAGAATTATATTGCTATCAAAAGTGGTTGGTAGTATCCGAAATCTGCCGACTGATACAGTCAAAGCACAACCTACTCAAACACCCACCCATACTCCCAAAGAACCAATTGCTGGTCCGGGTCAAAGGGGAAACCGAATTTATCGCAGTATTCACTCGACACTCTATCAAGAACGCGCCAGCCTTTGGAGGCTTCAGAGTCGCCGTGGATAGCTCTTGCCTCGTCCGCCATCGACTTCTTCAGCTCCTCCAGTCGCGCGTCATAACCGAAGAAGTTCATCGCGATAGGGCCTGCGAGCGATATGTACTTTTCACGGACGGGCTCCTGAATCTTCCCACGACTAACATCTACTAGAAAAGTTTCCAAGTCGTCCAGAGACGAGTCCTCGTACTTATAACACTCCAACAAGACGGCAACAGACTCCAGCATCCATATCGGCAGACCGTCGTACAGCCTGAGATTCCGAAGCCCTAGTCCATTGCTGCGCTCCTCGGGCGAGTACTTCGCCAAGCAGTCCCAGGCCTTCCTTTGGGAAACTAACAGAGTAGCCGCACGCTGTATAGCTGTCATGGTCATTGGGCGTGTATTTCGCAATTTCCGCTCGCTCGTACCTTCTCGTAAGCCAGTGGCCGCGGAAGTTTTTGCCTTTCACCAGTCTGTCGTATACATTCAACCATACGTCCCTAAACAGGCTCAGGATTCGGCGCACGAGCTTCTCCGGGGTTTCATTCGGGTTGACCTCTTCAGAATTTTTTTTTCTCCAAGCACTTATCAAGGCCACGGAGTAAGTCGCTTGGCTCTTCAGCTGGTATCTTATCCAGAGCCATCCCGCCAGGTTCAGATATGGCTGTGGACAGGTCAAAGCAGTCGAGAGCTGGAACACGGTGTTGGTCTTCGGAAGTTGATTTGGATATGAAAGATCGCTAGAGCCTGGCTTCTTCTGGTGGTATCGAAAGGGATGCAGTGGTCAAGTTTGTTTATTTAATGCGTAAGTAGGTATTCTCAACGAAGATGGTGATAAGCAGGAAGGAAGCCTTGAGCTGCCGGTGCTGGCTGAAATATCCGATTTTGCTCATGGCATGAATCATTGTCGGACCATTCCGAGTCATTGTCGGAAGAGTGACTATCGGAAATCTGGTGGTGCAGATAAGAGCGGAACGGAGGGCAGAGCCAAAAAAAAAAAGGAAGAAACAGAAAGAAAAAAGGAAAAAAAAAAGGAAGGGGAAAAAAAAAACTCTGCGATCGATGGCCCAGAGTCGAAGGCTCTCAGATCGCATTGTGGCTACTGGTAGTCATAGGTTGCAACAGGTCCGGTGTTCGAGTAACTGCTGTTGTGCCTGAATTCATCGAAATGCAGTAAATTCCGCAGAATACTCGACGTGGTTATCCGAAGTATAGCGAGAAGTCATTTGTGACATTGGGAAGTGATAGAATCATAGAAGTTTGGCAAGATACGGAGAAATAGGAAAATACTCCGTAACTCAACGTTATCCTTTAGATCATTATATAAGGAATAAATCTGTCCACTGATGTAACATATCGGACATATCTGCAGTACTATGCTTTGAATCATCACTCGTCAGCACATGCATACTCATACATCGTCTAAATCATGCAGCTCATAAATAACCATCATAGCTTCAAACAGAAAAGAACATCTTCGCAATCATAACTCGTGAGACATCCATGACTCCGTCAGCCCCAGATGAAGTTCTATGTCGTTGAAATCAGACGGACAAAACACAGTGGTATCGTCGCTCATTATGTACTCCGTATAGGAGATTCGTCGAAGGTGAATGGACAGTCGTCGAGAGAATATGAAACAGGAGAAGAAAGATAAGGAGAAGGCTCTTCAACACCCCTGGAAGGGAAAACTGTGCAGCTTCCTCATCGGCAGAGGAAGAGAAGACGGGCTTCAGGAAAATGTTTACTATTCTCCTTCTGCTTCTTCTTCATCGGCCTCTCTTCGTCGCCAGAAGGCGAGCGACATGCGGTTCTGGATGGCATAGATGATGAAGCCAACAACAGCCAGGATGATGAAAAGGATAACGAGGATGATGGCAATGGCGACGTTTTCTTTGACCATGTCGGGCGATTGCAGACGAGACGCGTGCCGGGCGGGACGAATTCACTGGTGCACCACCGGTGGGACAGTATCGACGCGGCCAGGAATGCCAATTGGACGAGAGCGGAGAGAGCTTCTTCAGATGTCGTACTGCAGACTCGTGGATGTTAGAATGGAGCCCAATCTTGCGTGTGTGACGGTGGAATGCGGGGAGAAGCTCACTATCTGATTTGGCTTATCTTATCGCAAAAAGGAAGCTCGATCAACCGTCACAGCCACAACCGCGCAAAAGATACTCCGTACGGAGCAGTCAGGGAAGTGGGAGCAGGACAGAGACAGAGAGAAGACGGACAACCACATTGTGGAATGCATGCTGTCGCGTATTTGAAGGGCGAGGCCATTCCCAGCCATGGATTTTCTGCAAAGTGGCTGGCGATGATTAGGTTGGGCTAGGCTGCGGTGCCTGGCTGCGGGCCCGTTGATAGGCCCGGCCGGCCGCTAAGCACGGGACCCACCGCCAACCTCCCGCTTTATCGCGGCCAGACTCAACAAGGCATTGTCTGCCCTGATTATAGTACGAGTATTGCAGACTACGACTAGACTGGTTTAACACGACCTTTATTTTTATGGTCTTTATGATGCTACATAGCTGACTATCATGAATAAATTGAACAATGAACTTGTGCTCCATAAGTCGAGCTTCGCATCCAGACCTTGCATGCGTCTTCGAAGGAATACGAGGCAATGTCGAAAGATTGATTGTATTCGGTTTTCATCTAATGTTTACACCTGCACAGATAATGCAGCATCTGAGATTTGGACCTCATGTCGAGCGCTAGTGAATATGGAGAGTAGGAGACCTCGACAGAGCGGTCAAACGGGCAGAAAAAGCCCCACAGAAAGATAATCTCTACACAGCTTTGATTGTTTTCATTGAGCTCTTTGTTCTCTTTATTCAAGCCGACATGACCGGTGAATGCTCGCCCGATTAAACAGCTCTTTATGGAAGGATGATTCACTGCGAGCTCCTAGTCAGTGACGGCAGGAGACCTCCATCAGTCCCTGTCATGATGCACGCTGTCTTCCTGAAGACTTGCTCTTTTTTGATCCTATTTGGAATCTTTTAATCTCTTCCTTCCACGAACCATCATTTATTTCTTCTTCTTGTACATCCTTCTCTTGGGTGTCGCTGGCTGACTGCGCATTCTTAATCTTCATCTCTCTTTCTCTCGAAGGCAGGGCCTTCACAGCGTCTCTTCAGCTTGTCCATATTCCTTTGACACGAGAGCAAGAATCGTATCTATCGCTCTCGACCGGGTTCTGCTGGCAGGCCCTCAATTCATTTATTTTTCTTCTTTAACAGTCGACATCATGTCCGAGGGCATGTCCTCGTCCAGCGACCCTTCTGCTGTCAGCTCCGGCAGCGACGACACTTCCTCGCTTCCCACTACCCCGGATCTTCCTCCCTCCGAGGATGACTCGCAGCCCGAAGACGGGATGCCGCCGGAGTCGCCCACTCCATATCCCTGGACCTGGACATGCCACCGATGTGGGCAGGAGTACCGCTTGGGCGTCACCCGCCGCTGTCTCCGGGACGGCCACTACTACTGTACGGCGCGGGTGGGCGACCGGCCCAAACGGATCTGCTTCGCGGAATTCGACTACAGCGGGTGGAGAGAATTCAACGACTGGCATCACGAGGTCCGCAAGCTGAAGGAGGAGGAAGAGCAAGCGAGCAAGAAGCGAAAGCGGTCGTCGTCGTCGTCGTCGTCGTCTTTCTGGGCCATGTGCCCGAAACCCCAGCAGCAGCAGCAGCCGAGGAAGAGGAACTGCTGGGAGAACTGCGACTATCCAAGCGAGTGCCACCACAGCTGTGGTGCTGCTGACGACGAGCTGCTTTTCAGCAGCGACGAGGACGAGGAGTGGCAGCCGGCGAGGAAGATCCGCAGGATCGGGTAGTCACGACGAAGGCACATATCCAGACACCTGCGGGGACAAGGAGTGCTGTACTTAGAACATACTAATGTAATCTAATGACATTATGACATTTGTCCTGGTTCTCCTTATCAATACAACGTATCCCTGGATCTTCCTTAGCATTGAATCCGGGCTCTATCTAGATTTATGTATCTCAGGTAAAGTCTAATATGACACTCCATATGGCATAGACGATGATGAACTGATGAAATATTCATTCCACAAATCTAAAGAAAAAAAATAAACGAACGAACGAAAAGCTAGATACACCCATGTAGATATATATACAGTACATGCCAGCACTCGATCACCACCACCATCACCATTTCTTCATTTTTTCCCTTCTCTCCCTCAGACAAACTTTTTTCATGGACATCGAGAAACAAATCAAATCTCTTACCAGAAGGCAATGCAGGCTTGAATTGAGTGATTTTCTCTGAATCCAGTTTTTTAACTTTCTGGTCATCATTGGGAGAGATTTGGATGGAGAAAATGATGATGGTGGTGATGAGTGGATGACAGTGCGTTCACTGAAGTTCAATATTGAACAGAGGAGAGAGGGTTGTTAAATAGAATAATTAATATGTGAGTGAGTGGAAAAAAAAAAAAGGGGGGGGGGGGGGGGGGGGGCTAGCTAGTCAAGTGTCTTATGTGTTGGTACAGTATGTATGTATTTGGATTGAATTGAATTGGATCGAAACGAATAGAAATTTCTATCAGAATCAAGATTCAAGATCAAGATGCTGGATGACCGTCAATATATGTATGTAGCAGTATATTGATATTGGAATATTATATGGATGGAAGAAATTTGTAAATTATATTAACATTGATATTGATATCATCAGCTAGGCAGGTAAGTAGGTAGGTAAGATTGAATCTTCATTTCATGGCGTAGAAGCAAGAGTGAGAGAAAGAAAGAAAAGAAAGAAAACTTTGGAATCGCTAGCCAACCCAATTTATATATATATATATATCCTCGGAATGGAATTACAATATTTGCATCATAGGTAATCAATCAATCGGATGACGGCATGGTGAGAAGTTAGATTTTTCTTTTTTCTTTTTCTTTCTAGGCAGAGTACAGTACAGTACGTATGAAGTACGGTTGATGTCTACCTACCTACCTAGGTACCTTAACCTAATGGCCAACGGCTGATTCATATTCGATATCCCCTGTCGTTGTTTTAGCTAGGGAGTATCTCTCGACTGCTGTCTGCCTGTCTGTACAGTACATACAGTACATACATACATACATGCAGAAAAATATCGCAACCAAATTAAAAATTAAGAATGAGTGAGGGCTTAACAAAGATGCATTTTTTTTTAAAAAAAATCCTACAAGTATGTCCAGTTTATGTATGAGTTTATTCCAAACACCTCACAACATGGGCAGATAATATATATAATACACACCCGTTTGCTTTTTTTTTTCAGCATAAATGCTGAAGAAGAAGAGAATCTTCTCGATTCGATTGAGAACTATTAACTATTACCTAGATAGAAATGGCTAACCACCGTCTTTGTATATGCCGTAGTTCGCTTCGGCAGAAAGCGAAGTTCTTAAATAGCCGATAGAAATCCTATATAAGATTGACCCGGACCGGGTCGGCCAGTGGTGTGTAGTGGAGGAATAATTTAATTAACCGAATGAACTGCATACATGACCTAGAAGGGAAATCTCCCTGAGATTCCATCGCTTTTATTATTGGAGAGGGAGCTGCATTCTGAGGGCAATTGTTCTGATTAATATTTGAATTTATGATACTCTTGTTCCCTGATTATCTACATTAACGCCATTATTATGCTCCGCAGTAATTAGGCTCGTATAGTTGCAGCTATCCCAATATCTTCAACCCACCCTTGGTCTTCTGCTTCTTCACCCCATCACTCTTCGCTTTCCCACTGCTTGCACCTCCCTGGCCTCCCCCAGCACCGCCTCCACCGTTCCCTCCCTTCTTGCCTCCTTTCCCAACGACTACCGGCTTAATCTCCGTCGTGGCGCGTCTCAGCAACACGGGATGAGAGCCAATGTACTTCCCTTGCATCTCTCGAGCAGCCTTGAAATAGTCATCTCCGTCGCTGAAGCTGACAAACCCATAGCCTTTGCTCTTTTCGGTCCGTTTGTCACGAATCACCCGCGCCTTCTGCACGGATGGGTATTTGGAAAAGGCCTTCTTCAATGACTCGTCAGTCACCTCGCCCGCGAGGTTACCCACGAAGAGACGGAAATGCGCAGGATCCCACTCGAGAAGAGTGGGGTCGGTCCAGGTCTGACCACCGCCTGACCGGATCACCGTCTTTTGCCCGGATTCTGCACCAGAGGCAGGTGTGTTGGCAGCCGTAGAAGTGTTCGAAGACGCGGTTGAAGCACCAGCATTTGCACTGGTGGCCGTTGCAGTTCCGCTGCGTCCTGCCCCTTTCGCCGAGGCGGACGAAGAATCGCCGTCTTTACTGATGTATGCGCTCTGCCATTGCGCAATCTGCGCTTCCAACTCGGGATCCATCCCACTGTCGTTGCGCCCATACGCCTTTCCGCGGGCTCCATAAGCATTAGACTGGTCTTGCCCCGGCACTGGAAACGGGTTGGTAATCTGCGGAACGGGCGAAGGCCCGTACGTACCATCGCCATAAGTGGGCTGGCCGTAGTATGATGCTCCAGCCTGATATGACTGCTGCGGATTCTGATATGCGGCTGAATAGCCTGTCGTTGACGGCGGATAACTTGTAGTAGCGGGCGGCGTAGGACCAGAGACGATCGGACTACTAGTGCGATAAGCTTGATTTGACGCTACGGAACGCGGCTGGAACGCGGTGAAGGCATTGTAGCCCGTTCCAGGCGCCCTCTGCTGTTGGTTTGCCCCATATCCGCTGCTGGCAACACCAGGGGCGGTCCCTGGCGACGAGTATGAAGGTGCGGACGAATAGGCGGGTTGCGGGGGGCGCGGAGGCAGCGAAGATGGCAGTTTTTTGAGACCTGGAGGTGGCGGCAAGGACATGATGAACGAAGGGCTCGAGCAGAAACGATACGGGTGTAGATGCGCACTCGCACAGAAGGGCGCAAGAGAGCAGCTGATCGTAGAAACGTACCTTCAGCAGGCCCTGACTAATGGCGCAGCTACACGCCACACGTCACACCCACGAGTCCTCAGCCTTGACGGGCACGAAATCGACTCGACGGTACGCCAGTAGGAGTAATTCTCAAAGAAACAGTTTCGAATATCAATCAAGACACAGGACGACGTTGGCGACTCGGGTCAGGTTGCAATCGCTGCGCTGTTGCAGTTACCACAGCACACCACGATCGACCCTGCTGCAGAAACGAACACTGAGCAGCTGAGCTGTTGGGAAATCCTCCAGGACCTCTTGAGTGGAGACCAGTTCGAAATACGGAATGGATGCTCACTCCGAATGCCGTCGGCGTGAAGAGCAATAACCGGGAGTGAAGGCGGCAATTGACACGTTCGGCGTGGGCTGAGTCGTCCAGTTGTGGTAACGTCGGGCGAAAGCGATAGCGACAGATGCCGGACGCGTGGATGGTTCGGAGGTGCTCTGATCTCTTCGCACTGTCCAGGCAGACCAAGGGTCTGGCACTATCAAGAGCCTAGTGGACCACAGCGCGTGGGATGAAAATAGGCAATTTGCGCATGCTGGCAATGGAGAGAAACCGAGCGAAACCGGATAAAATGTTTTGCCGGCAGAACATCGGGCAGTGGCTTGGCGTCGGCAGAAGTCCCGATGACTAAGCAGCGGATGCCAATCTCCGGCGCTCCACCGGCCATCGGCATCTGCACGATGGCACAGGACAGTCAGCATGTCCATGAGCGATGCACTCTTGCTCTGCCAGGGGCTGCAAACGATTTGTCATCACTGATTTGCGATCTCAGCGTGTCGATGATGTGCAGCAGCTGTCTGGCCACAGGCTGCTGCGGCGTGCAGGACAATGGCCCTGGCAATGCTCACCGGCAGCATGCTACGGTTGCCCCTCCAGGCGACCCCTGCCCCGCCTATCACAGCGACCCCTCCTGGGAGCATTTCGCCCGGACAAGAGTGTTCCGGCAGCTCGTCGAGCTCCCTCCGGTCGACGTTTTGTTCTTTTTATTTTATTTGGTAAGAATAAGATTCGTATGTAGTAATTCATCAAGGATATCGAATACAACCGCTACAATTAAACGAAATACAAAGCAAGAGATAGCAGCAAAATCCACGGGCACCGCGTCATAGCCTCCCACCTGCTCTGTGCCCCGCCTCGTGGAAAAGCCAGCAGTCCCACCATGACGGCAGGCTCGTATCGCGGTGCTTCCGTCTGCTCCGTAAGCCAGACTCCGGTCGATTCATGATTAGTGAGACGCTGCAAGTCTTCGCAGATGGCCCTGGAACCCCGTAGTACCTTACCTCCCTGGTACAGCCTCCGTCACCGGGGAATCGCGCCTGCTGGTTGACAGCTACCTATCGTACTTCAACCGCCGCTGCGCTCATTTCTTTTTTTTCCCTCTCTTTTCTCCAAACTTCCTCCCCAAACTCCTCCACCTCCTCACCTCCACGGTCCTGTAGAGCGCTTCTACAGAATCCCCTCCCCAGTGCCATCTGTTTCAACCTGCCGTTCTGACTTTTTGAGTTGCACCTGTCGTCATGGCTGACCAGGCAGTGTAAGTCGCTCGACCCCTCTTATCGTCCCACCCAAGCCATCCCGCGACAGAACACCCCCCGATCTTGTAAGATGATGGGCAAGCTTTGGACCCAGGAAGGACGGAAATGGGAACCATTGGCCTGTTGCGATTGAGTTCCTGTACTCATCTGCTGTCATTGCCGACTCGTTTCGTCTTCTGAAAATGTCTCCAGCAGCTTCATTATCGCATGCCCTGCCCTCTACACTACCCCGTTTTCCGCGTGTGTGACTCCCCTCATTGACATGATCATCTGGCTGACCTCAGCGCCCGCCTGGCCGGCATCAATGTCGGCGCTCCGGCGCAACCCGTCCCCAGTGGTGACTTCGGCCTGATCGGTCTGGCTGTCATGGGTCAGAACCTGATCCTGAACGCCGCCGACCACGGCTTCACGGTCGTCGCCTACAACCGGACCGTCTCCAAAGTCGACCGTTTCCTCGAAAACGAGGCCAAGGGTGCGTCTGCCAGTGCGATACAGAGGGTGGTGTCCAGTAACTGACATGTACTTTGCAGGCAAGTCTATCGTCGGTGCTCACTCCATTGAGGAGTTCGTCGCCAAGCTCAAGAAGCCCCGCCGCATCATGCTCCTGGTTATGGCTGGAAAGCCTGTCGATGACTTCATCGAGTCCCTTCTGCCTCACCTGGAGAAGGGCGACATCATCATTGACGGTGGTAACTCCCACTTCCCCGACTCCAACCGCCGTACCAAGTACCTGGCCGAGAAGGGCATTCGCTTCGTTGGCACTGGTGTCTCTGGTGGTGAGGAGGGTGCCCGTTACGGTCCCTCGTTGATGCCCGGTGGTAACGAGGAGGCTTGGCCATACATCAAGGACATCTTCCAGAGCATCGCAGCCAAGAGCGAAGGTGAGCCTTGCTGTGACTGGGTCGGTGACGAGGGTGCCGGTCACTACATCAAGATGGTCCACAACGGTATTGAGTATGGTGACATGCAGCTGATCACTGAGGTGAGCATCCATCGCGTCCTCGAGCGAATTCCCGTGGCACGAAAAAAAAAACTGGATCCTAACATCTTCCTGTTACACAGGCCTACGACCTCATGAAGCGTGGTCTGGGCATGTCGACCTCCGAGATTGGCGACGTGTTCGCCAAGTGGAACAAGGGTGTCTTGGACTCCTTCCTGATCGAAATCACCCGCGATATCCTCAAGTACAATGACGACGACGGCACTCCCCTCGTGGAGAAGATTCTGGACAAGGCCGGCCAGAAGGGTACTGGCAAGTGGACTTCCATCAACGCTCTGGATCTCGGCATGCCCGTTACCCTCATTGGCGAGGCCGTCTTCGCCCGTTGCCTGAGTGCCATCAAGGACGAGCGTGTTCGGGCCAACAAGCTCCTCGGCGGCCCGACCCCCCAGTTCACGGGTGACAAGCAGGCTTTCATCGACAACCTCGAGCAGGCGTTGTATGCCTCGAAGATTATTTCGTATGCCCAGGGATTCATGCTTATCCAGAACGTAAGTTCGAGAAAGGGGGAAAAAAAAATTGCTTTCGTGATCATGAAGGGACCTCTTTTGCTGACCATTTTAAATCGCAGGCTGCCAAGGAGTACGGCTGGAAATTGAACAAGCCGTCCATTGCTCTGATGTGGCGTGGTGGTTGCATCATCCGCTCGGTCTTCCTGAAGGATATCACCAACGCCTACCGCAAGAACCCCGACCTGGAGAACCTGCTGTTCGACGACTTCTTCAACAAGGCCATCCACAAGGCCCAGGACGGCTGGAGAGATGTCGTCAGCAAGGCTGCTCTCTGGGGTATCCCCGCTCCGGCGTTCAGCACGGCCCTCAGCTTCTACGATGGATACCGCACCAAGGACCTTCCGGCCAACCTGCTGCAGGCTCAGCGTGACTACTTCGGTGCCCACACTTTCCGCATCAAGCCTGAGTTTGCCAACGACAACTTCCCTGCGGACAAGGACATCCATGTCAACTGGACCGGCCGTGGCGGTAGCGTCTCTGCCTCGACCTACGTCGTTTGAAGGACTATACAGCAACTTGGCGAAGTGGATTGGGAGAAGAATATCACCAAAATTGAAACACCTGTGGTGCAGATGTACTCGAACAGACTTTTAATCGCGCCACAGAAGATGGAAAGCAACTCCGTAAAATGTCGGACGTGTTTACAGTGTATTTAGATGTAGCGATCTGTTACACACGTTCTGTTATGAACAAAGGAATGATATAAGCTATCCGTTTTGGATAGTGAATCACAGTGGTCCTGAATAAGACCACATCTCATTGTTAATGATGCTCCTGTGAAGAGAATAAATACAGTAAGGAGCACTGTCCTGGGATACCTAAGTATACCGCCTTCTGTCCGGCGGAATAAATGTGTGGTTGACTTTGGTGAAGCTCCGGTTGCTGCCGCCGCCAGCGCTAAACCCGAAGGGGCCAAGGCGGTCCCATGTGAGGGACCAGGCCCAGTAAATCCGCTCCAGCAGTCATGCTGGCTCATGCAGTGCTGTCGCGCACATGTCCACTCCAGCAGCTCTTCTCCACGACAACTTCCCCCTGTCGCATGGGAAGTAGGACCTTCTGCCCAAGGGAGTCTATGCCTGCGTTGACTTCCGCTTATTGAGGACCAGTTGTCTTTTCGAGCTTTTGTGCTTTTTGTTTTCCTTTCTCTGTCGCTCCTTTCCTCCTCTTTGGTTTGCTTCTTCTCCGCTCTTCCCCTTTTTGCTGAGCAAGCGCATTATCGCCGTCCGCAGCGTGCTTGGTGGATCTTGGTGAACGTTGCAGCTCTTTTGTGGTGAACAATTGGCACAGTTTGATAGGGGATAGGCACAGGTTGATCTCAGTCACAGCGGCCTCTGGTTCCTCCTCGTCATTTGCCCATGTCCTGATATCGACCATCGAAAGCCGGTAAGTGACAAACGATCGACATCCTGTCCTTCTTTGTCGTGATCTGCCTGGGACTGATCAGGTAAAGGCGATTCTGTACCTGCTGTCTCGAGACGCATCGTTGAGGCGGTTAACCCCCTCTCCATGACGGACAACAAGCGGCAAAGTGTGGGAGGTAAAGCTCAAGGCCTGGGCCCTGCAAGCACGGCGACGGGTCCTGGAATGGCAACAGCCATGGTGCCATTGGAGGCAGCACTGAGTGGTGCTATTGGAGCGCGGTAAGCAATCCTGCACGGGCCTGGGATTTGCCATCTGTTTCAGATTCTAACTGGCTACACAAAAAGTGTCCGTATCACGACAGCGCCCCCTGTTTCTTCAACCCTCGAAGGCACTCTTTTCACGGCCTGTCCGATCACGAACCTGGTCGCCATCAACACCTCGAACCAATCCGCCCCGGCAGGGAGTGCGAACCAGACACAACCGAGCGATTATCACATTATCCCCATCTCGCGGATTCAGTCCTTCCAACTGCTGTCCCTCGCGCCGTCTTCCAATTCCACCGACGGACCTTTCACCAATGCATCTCCGGCGCTTCATGCCCTTGACATCCGTGCCCTGAAAGCTCGCGAGGCGAGCGCGGTTGCGAAGTTGCAGGAGAATGAAGCGCGGCGAGGCAAGGGTGTGACTCGAGAAGCACAGGATCTGTTCGATGCTTTTAGCCGCACAATGCCTGCTCGGTGGGATGGAACGAGCATCGTTGTTGCGGATGCAGTGGTTATCGCCAAACCGTACCGGGTGGATGACTGCCGGCCATTGGTGGCCGGCGACTCGGCTGCTCTGACACGAGTTCGCAAGGTGGTACGTATATCATACCGCACCCCCCCGTTGGAAGATTTTATCCTTGGTTGTCACCTAGAAGCAGCCAACTGACTTGTTCAAACAGCTGGAGATGGAACGGAAGAAGATCGAACTGCGCAATGCCAGTGCCGCTATGGGAAATACGAACCACTTCGCTCGACACGCCGGTGCGGCGCAGGGGGGCGCTGGAGCCAAAGATCGAGTGGCCGTCCCTAACCATCTTGATACATCTTCAGCGCCAGCCCCGAGGAAGGGCGGTTAGATGCATGCAACCAAGTCTATGCTCATTCCAGCCCTATACGGCCTAAAATGGCGATAGGTCTGGAAAGTCCTTTTTTTTTATTCTGAATGTTTGGAATGACACGGGATTGCAACATGTCCTTGGTAGTCCAAGGCACGCTTGAAAGGGTATCTATCGGTGAGAAAGAGAGCAGGGATCGACTGACGTGTGGTCCACTGTGAGTGATCTGGGAGGAGCAAGTATAGCACGAGCAAGCAGGGAACAGCTAGCTTCAAACTACGTATCCATGTATGTAGGTACTACTACAACTACTACTGAGGGCTGAAACGAGTAAGCAAGATAAGATCTATGTATGACCTGGGAAAAAATAGCCAGCCTACCTATTCTAGATATTAGGTATTAGGTATCGACACAACACGACTATACAATTAACTGTTTCTATCACAAATAATCGATCAATCGATCAATCAATCAATCAATCAACCGATCGACCAATAATACATGAATTTACTTACTTACTTACCTAGTAAGCCTCTAGACTAGGTAGGTACCTAGGCTTACTTACTAATGCCTACCTATATGCCTATATTTACATGTAAATGCAAATGCTCAGTCAGGACCTTCGCGAAGGCACTCCGCAAGCAAGCCTGTAATAGGTACCTAATGCTAGGCTAGATAGATAGATAGATAGATAGATACCTTAAGTATCTATTTAGGTACCTAAGCTACCTAGGTAGCTACCTAGGTGGTTAGGTGGCTAAGTGGTGGGTAGCTGATGTCATCTTTACGGGTATTAACTATATATTGCTCCGTCGGAAGCGGCTTAATTACCTACCTACCTAGGGTAATTAGTTCGTACTGGACTGGACTGGACCGGACCGTCTGCTTGGTGGATTGGTGGATGCACCTGATTCATTTGAAAATGAAGGAAAGGAACGAAAAAAAAGTTGTTCATCTGCCTATCCTTTTTCCCCTATCTATCTATCTATTTATTTTATTTGTCTGTCACTAAATAAATGATGCATTCATTCATTCATTTATTCATTTATTTCCAGTCTGTTTTTGTAAATACTAAATAAATAAATAATTGATGCAAGCGTGGCATGTAAATGTCAAGCAGTTCGCCATCTTTTTTTTTTTAATTTTCGGAATGTAGGCACTTGTCTCTTTTTGTCTTTCTTTTTCCAACCGCGACCTCTGGACCTAGGACGAGATCTAGTCACCACTCCCCGCCAGGTTCATCGCCGCACTGACACAGGCCAAGTGACTGAACGCCTGCGGGACGTTGCCCATCGCTTCGCCCGACACGGCGACTTCTTCGGAGAAGATGCCGAGGTGGTTGGCGAAGGAGAGGACGTTGTCGAAATGGGCGATGGCTGTCTTGCGGATGTTCGGTCCGTAGGGTTCGCTGGGGAGGGTTTTGGTGTATTTGGAGGCGCGGAACATGGCCTCGATGGCCCAGAATGTGATCATGATGAAGGCTCCCTCGCGGCCTCCGACTCCTGTTGAAGAAAGGAAACGATTAGTATACCTCCCAGCGAACAAATCATTAACATAGGTGCGTACCATCATGAGCCTTTTCGTGATCGTATCGGAACACCATCTTCGCGCTCGTCAACCCGTTCTTTTCGGGTGGTTGCAAGACCTGCTCCAACGTCCTCATGAATCGGAGGTCGTTTGGCTCGATGAAAAACACCAATGGTGCGATCATCGTCGCTGCATCAATCACTTCCGGGCGCTCATAACTCTGGCAGAAGAAGCCCTTCTCGCTATTATACCCCTTGTCCATAATCTCATCATACAGCTCGTCGCGCACGCGGATCCATTCCGACCGATCCGGACAGGGCAAACTCGCCCGCTTCTCGGACAGACGTATCCCGCGATCCAGCGCGACCCAGAGCAGCATTTTGGAATAGACAAAATTCTGCGGTTGCCCACGTACTTCCCAAATCGACATGTCGGGTGAGTTTCTCACGGCCACCACGTAGTTGACCATCCGCCGGATCGCGACCCACTGGTCGTACTGGATGGGTTTCCCATACTTATTGTAAAGGTAGATACTATCCAGCAGCTCGCCGTAGATGTCCAGTTGCGTGTGGAAAGCCGCTGCGTTGCCAATGCGTACCGGCCTGCTGTTCCGGTAACCCTCCAGGTGATCAAGTTCATACTCGGGAATCTCGTAATCCCCCCGAATGGTAAACATGATGGGCAAAAAGGGACGGTGGACCTCCATGAGTGACTTGCCCGATGTAGGCGGGAAGATGCGATCGAAGATGAAGCTGATATACGCTTCCGCCTCTTCACTGTACCCGTTCTTGAGGAAAACATATAGGGTAAATGACGTATCGCGCACCCAAGAGTATCGGTAATCCCAGTTCCGGCTCCCCCCAATGTTTTCGGGAAGGGAGAAGGTCGGAGCTGCAATCACGGCTCCTGTCGGTTTGTATGTGAGGAGCTTGAGGACCAGCAGGCTTCTCTCGACCTGCTCTCGATAGTGGCCGCGGAACGTGCATTGTCGGCACCAGTCCGTCCAATACTCAAATGTCTCCATCTCCAATCGCCCGAGATAGGAGTCCACCAAGTTCGCCCCCGGAATGGTCTTTTCCGGACTGTGCAAGACGAAGATGACACTCTGACCCTCCTCGATTCGCAGGTCCGCGATCAGACCCTGCCCTTGGAGCCCGGGCAGGCTCGCAATTTGAAACTCTGTTTTGGGTTGACCCTGTCTGTCCCCTCGGTGGTTAACAAAGATGTGTAGCTGCAGTCGTTCTGTGGCACTGTCAAAGTACACGGTCTGCAGCTTATTCTCGGTTGTGTCATTGCTGAGATTGGCGCGTGTCGTGTGGCCATCTCGCGCATAGTTGAAGGCGGGAAAGCACTCGACGTGGACATCCATTGCGCCTCGCCCACATTCGACCTTCCTGACGACGCCGGAATGACGAGCACCGGTCTTCCACCGGTTCCCACCGGGTTCGGTGCATGGACAGTAGCCAGAAAGATTTCGGTCAGACTGGGGGGACTTCTTGTTAGAGACGGGGAAGAAATCCAAGAGGTTAATGACACCGTCCTCGTGAATCCACCTGGTCTCCAGGATGTTGGTATACGGGAGGTATCTCTGCTTGCTTATCGGCGTCGACCCATCTGAGGAGGTTGCCTTGACGCTGAAGTGCCCTCCTTTGTTCTTATCGAGCAGCCTGCAAAAGACTGACGGGGAATCGAAGACGGGCCAGCACATGAAGTCCAGGCTGCCGTCCTTGCTCACCAGCGCAGCAGTGTGCATGTCACCGATGATGCCGTAATCCTCGATGGCCTTGTATCCCGATTCTTCCGCCATGATAATGTTTGGTCCTTGACAGTGCTCAATCTCATACAACCGCCAAGAAAAGCAAGATCAAACGGAGGGAACAGAGGCTTGCGATAGGCTACAGCGTCGAAAGTCAGTAAGGCTATAGCGTCGAAAGTCAGTAAGAGAGCTCTGATAGAACAACGTTCCCAGATCTCAGTGCAGAAGAAGACAGAGATCGCCATCTGCAGAACGGGAGTCTTCTGGCGCTCAAGTACCTAGCAAGAGCACCCATACGTCCTGCGCCGGATCTTCCGGCCGAACGACGATGGCATGGCATCATCATGGACGCACTGTTTTCCTGGCAACAGCCGAGTCTCTTTAGACTTTTGGGCGTTCATTGGCGACAGGTATTCGCCATTGAGTTGGTAGCAGCTGCCCACTGGCGGGCTCTTGACTGCATGGTCAGTCCTTGGAATCAACCCTGCACATGGAATCTGAAAGGACCAGAGAACGCCGGCTGATCTCTTTCATTGGGGCCCACAGCGTCTTCGGCAGCAGCCTTGGACTCGTGCTGGCTCTGAAAGGGAGGCGTACGCAGCGGGGTGACGCTGTACGGCCGGAGCTTAGATTCCGCCGGGTCACGTTGGCCAGCGCTGACCCCGGATCGGTCTGATCCTTGGCTGCCAGTCTGCCTGCGACCTCCATGCTCCATCAACTCTCTCCATCCTCCGTCGTCCGCTGAGCGTGCCCCGTCTGGTTGCGGGCCCTATTCGTTCTCTTCAATTTTTCCCTTTGTTTTTGGTCCCTTCCCTTGCTTCCGTTTTTTTTTGTCTTGTCTGGCCGTCGGAGCCCCTGACACTCTCCCTCTCACGCGACCATCGGTCGCCCCCCAGCCCGCCTTCACGCCGGAAGATATCAGGCAGCCCGGCGCCTTCATCCTATCTGCTCTCCTGGGTGCTGAGCTGCGGTCGAGCTAATCTGCTGGATTCCGTCTCCGCTGGACTGCGAACCGCCTCCTTCACCGCCAATGGGCGCCGTCTCGGTCGTTTGGATCTGATCTGATCGGCGAAGATTCTCATGCAAACATGGAGGGATTGTCGACCTCAGGAAATCATCACAGGAGGCGGAGTTCGGTGTTGACAGGCGCGGGGGGCCC
The DNA here is from genome assembly GCF_000968595.1 of Rasamsonia emersonii CBS 393.64. Classification (NCBI taxonomy): domain Eukaryota; kingdom Fungi; phylum Ascomycota; class Eurotiomycetes; order Eurotiales; family Trichocomaceae; genus Rasamsonia; species Rasamsonia emersonii. The sequence continues at coordinate 73,581 of NW_013563246.1, forward strand.
ATCGCAATCACGACTGTCAAACGAACCCCATGAGGAGAGGGCAGGCCGCTCGAGCCCTCGTGATGGAGACGGGCCAAAGGGAGAGGAGCAGAAGCCGCTCACGGCCGAAGACACGGACTCGTCCGACTTATCGTCCATTGCGGAGACAGATGGCGAGTTGGAGAATGCGCCATCCGATGAGGACCTGAACGATGATGAAGAGACCGGTTTAACGACCAAGCAGAGGAATGAAAGACGGCGGCGGAGAAAGAAGCAGCGCAGGCGGCTCGACGCTCGCATTGCCGGTTCGAAAAAGAACCCGTATCGATTGGCCGACAAGAATGTCATCGTGAGGCTGCTGATAAATGCTGCGTTGATTGGATTATGGTACCTCTTTTCGCTATCCATCTCGATTGTAAGTCGTTCTTACCATTGTCGATCTTGAAGCCTTGCAATGCTGACTCCGCATGAAACAGTACAATAAGTGGATGTTTTCAGAAGATGCCATTGTCTTCCCCTTTCCTCTGTTTACCACGAGCCTGCACATGGCTGTCCAATTCGTCTTGTCCGCTCTTATCCTTTACTTCGTTCCGGCTCTTCGTCCTCGACATCCGACCACGCCTGCGGGAACTGCTGCCTCTCCTGACACTCCTGTTATGACCAAGCTGTTCTATGTGACACGCCTGGTGCCGTGCGGCGGGGCTACATCTCTGGATGTTGGCCTTGGGAACATGTCCCTCAAGTTCATCTCCCTCACCTTCCTCACCATGTGCAAATCCTCCGCACTTGCATTCGTCCTTCTTTTTGCCTTTGTCTTCCGCTTGGAAGCACCGTCTATCAAACTGATCCTCATCATTGCGACCATGACGATTGGAGTCATCATGATGGTGGCTGGCGAGACAGCCTTCAACGCTCTCGGATTCGCTCTGGTGATTGCTTCGGCCTTCTTCTCAGGCTTTAGATGGGCCCTCACTCAGATTCTCCTTCTCCGTCACCCGGCGACCTCAAACCCCTTTTCGACATTGTTTTTCCTCACCCCCGTGATGTTCCTCACCCTTGTAGCCATCGCACTTGCGGTCGAAGGGCCCGGCGAGATCGCCGAGGGACTTGGAGCTTTGTCGGAAGCCCGTGGTCCTGTTACTGGGATCTTGCTCCTGATCTTCCCGGGCGTCTTGGCTTTTTGTATGATTTCGTCCGAGTTTGCCCTCCTCAAACGGTCTTCCGTCGTGACGTTGAGCATATGTGGCATTTTCAAAGAGGTGGTGACCATCAGTGCCGCCGGCGTCGTTTTCCACGATAAACTAACTCCTGTCAACGTGTCTGGTCTTATTATCACGATTGGAAGTATTGCTTCATACAACTACATGAAAATCTCCAAGATGAGGAGAGATGCTCGAAAAGAGGTGGAGCGCGAACAACATGCGGAAGGCTACAGCATCTCACCCGTCGAAGAGGAGCGGGAAACCAGCCGTGGGTTGGGACTTGGAATTGGAAGCAGTACCGAGGGTCGAGGAGCATATCAAGCAATATCGGACCAAGCCTTTGCCGGGGAGTTAGGTGCCCCGAGGACTGCGGAAGCGGGCGACAACGTTAATATCACACCGGAAAATCACATCCGTTGAGGTCAGGATTCCTTCGTGTTTGAGCCAGTGGCGCAAACACTTCCCCCAGAGTTATTTCCGGCTCATAGACACAAATTGCAGACGCAGCATTGGGAGGCATTTTGAGATAGAGATGGCCATGATGGGCAGGAACAGCGATAGGCGGTTCCTATATCGCCATGTGGGTTCACCTCTTTTTTCGTATACTACAAACCTTTCAGCAGAAGCTTCTTATTTATATCTCGCTCCTACTGTCGTTTTCCTATCCTTCATAATACATATATCCGTTCTATGGTGATATGTATATTCAGAAACATAGGCACCTGGCGTCTGGCGTTCCGTTCATACATACTTGGAAAATTTGGATTGTACACAGTCTTCTATGTTGATGCCCTAGCCATTTTTCATTTCTTCTTATTCTTTTCACGAGAGAACAAGATATCCCAGCTGAGAAACCTGTGTTTCTTGTACCTGGTTTCATCTCTTCTGAAGACTGCATCCAAAACCTCCCTCCCTTCCTTACTTTCCTCTCTCCCATTTTTCCTTTTTTTGCTAGTGCGATTACGCTAGATATCCTGGTGCGCTTTTCCTCTTGTTACGTACGCTTGGGTATGTTTTGTGTTGTTTGTTGGTAGATACAAAGCAAGAATTACAGATATCGGGGCGGGACACCAATACCGACCGTTTATCCTGTTGCTGGTTTAAGGTTTTTTTTTCCTATTGGAATCTACCTAGTAAGCCATAACTTTTTTTTTTTTGAGATACAGTAGAGTACTCGACTAGCATCTCTCTGACGAGAAGGGTGATTCGAACCTGAGAAGGCCTGCAGCCTACCTAGGTAGTATTAAATATATATAGGGCAAGACATGGAGCATGTAACCTTTTTCTTTTCTGTTCCTAGCTAGCTAGGTCGACTTTACTGACTAGGTAGGTTAGGTAGGTTGCATGCCTAAGGTTCTTGTTGGTGTTTGTCAAGCTGTGGTGTAAAAATATATATATAGTGTCTGTCTGTCTGTCTGTCCTGAATGGGAAACATGTGGGTGGTACCTAAGTATTAGCTAGGTACAGAGTCCATAAGGATATTCATTTTGCAGCCCATCACAAATCACAAGTCGTCATACTAGTGTACATGGTTGATTCAATCTGTTGCTATATGCTTGATAGTTATATTTAATAATAGTTACTCACTTTCCCCGCCTGAACTGGCATCATCATCACCCCTCTTCTTCTTCTTCCCTCCTCCCTGTCCCTTCATCATATCGACTAGGCTTCTTTGGCCTTTCTCCCTCGATTTCTCCGCTTCTTTCTTCCTCTTCTTCTCCTCGGCTTCGAGTTTCCGCTCGTATTGTTCCTGGTATTTCTCTCTTTCGGCTCTGCCCTCTTCCGCCAGCTGGGCCTCCAGGGTCCGGAATTCTGCACTCTCCGGGTCCATCCCGATCAATGACTCGAGGAGCTTGATCTCGCGCGCCCAGACGGATTTGTCCTCGATCATGGGCACCTTCTTTGGTTTAGAGGCTTTTTGCTTTGGTTTTTTCTGGTTCTTCTTCTTCTTGGTGCTTCCTTCATCTGACTCTTCCGCTTCGGCGTCACTGCCCTCTGCATTGCCGCCGTTAGCAGCTACCCATGACGGATCTGGTCGATCGATTGGTGTTTCTAGTATCATGGGCAGGCCTTCAAAGCGTTTCTCATTCATAACATTATGGAACGCCCGGAGACCGAGAAACCCGGTTCCAATGTTGGCGTGCAAATCGCGGTTGCTTCCTCGGGGTGCTTTCGAGTCATTCAGATGTAGGGCCCGTAAGTACTTGAGGCCAATGACTTTCTCAAATTCGTCCATGAAGGCTTTGAACCCGGCCGGAGATACCAGATCGTAGCCCGCAGCAAAGCTGTGGCAGGTGTCGATGCAAATTCCGATGCGAGAATGATATTCGGGTGGAATTTGAGACAGCAAGGAAGCGAAATCAGACAAAGATCCCCCGATTGTGGTGCCATGGCCACACATTGTCTCCAACACAGGCGTCACGGTGGAAGTCTCGGAGAGCGCCTTGGTCAGAGCTTTGGCGAGACGAGAGATGGCTGAAGACAGTGAGGTCTGATTTGCTGAACCAGGACTGCATGCCGGTTAGTACCAGGTTCGCTTTTTTCGCTTCTTCTGGAGAACACAGTTCAAGGACACTAACTGGAAGTTATAGAGAGTAATTCCAAGCTGCTCACACCGGCGGAGGTCATCTAGGAAGGAATCATATGCCTGCTTAGCCTTGGCTTTATCCTCCTGCGCGAGGTTAACCAGATATGAACCGTGAGGTAAAACGTGTCTGGCCGGCAGTGATTCGAATTAGCGTCCTTTTCATTGCCTCCGGTATAGAGACATGCTTACTTTGAAGCGTCATATTGATGGTCGGCACATAACTTCCGAAACTGGTCTCGATGGTCATCCTGCAGTGGCGGGTTGTCCCATTTCCTCTGCGACTTCAAAAACAGCGCAAAAGCATTCCCTCTATGCAATGGGAGTTAGCTTATCAATATCTCTTTCATGCCTTACGGCCAGTTCGTCTAAGCAATAATTACCCGATGTGGACACTGTTTATTACGGAATTGTGGACTCCTAGAGCACAAAAATTCATATTTTAGCTGATTTACATACAAAGCCTGCAGCGGCTGATGGAATCGACAGCGATAGGACTTCAAAGATAACGAACCTTTGGCAGCACTGACGTGAGCTCCCACAAACATCCGCAGACCTTGGGTTCGTGGGGCCAGCGCCATCACGTCAGTCTCCTTCTCTTCTGTGGTCTTTGTCTTTCTAGAGATCGTTTTCTTTGTGATTATTTCCTCTTTCTCCTCCTCCTCTGCTTCATTAGCCACGACAACACCCTCGGCGTTGTTATCTGTGGAAGAGGACTTTTTCAGTGCTGATCGTTCTGTACGCTTCGACTTCACACTCCTGGAGAGATCCTCTTCTTCCGCCTTCACATGCGTCTCCGTAAATCTCGCGCTCCTTCGCTTTGATCTCGACGGGCTGTCAGTAGGCGCTCTGCTGTCTTCAACAGGGCTTTTGGTGGATTCGTCCTCGTCTGCAGGAAGATTCAGGCCTACACCCGTCTTCACTCGTTTTGACCTCCTTAGAGGGGAAGACTCGCCCTGTATGTCATCAATATCTCTTTTCTTGCTACCGTTCAGTGGTGAATTTGTGCTGGATAATGGTTCTGGGGCCGCAGCGGGTGCTCTGCGGGAGGCGCGCGCAGGCATTGCAGAATCGGTTCTAAGAAGTATCTCTGTTGCGTATTCTCACGCTCATCTCAGGAAAGAAAACAAAAGACCAGGAGACTGATATCAGCGTTGATGGATGAGCATAGCACCTTGGTAGGCGCCTTGTGCTTGATAGCTGCTAGCTGCTAGCTCCGGCGGGAAGCTGCAGCTCGGGCATTCGCGCCGCCGAGAAGTAGCGCGACTGGTCGCCCTCGTCTACCATACACGGTGAAGTACTGCATACCTGCGCATTGGAAGATACATGAATTATCATTGTCATGTTAGCAATTAGCAACAGAGAGGAGTAAGAAAAAAAGACGAAGAATACAATGCTAAAATTATTTTTAAATCTGCACAATGCTTAGTATACAGCTTCAAGGTTCCAACTTGCGCTGACTCATTACGAGGCTAATTTTAACTCACGTGACTGGTCACCGGGGCAACGACGAGTTTGGCTGTTTATCTGCAACAAGGCAGATCCTAACACTGATAACAGAAAGTCTGCAATTCTGCTCATTATACTAACTAGCAGCGACTCGCGGCACGGCAAAGGGCTCGCAAAGGCAGCCCTTATTTGACGGAAGACATACAGATACTCTCTGTATCTACTCGTCGTGCCGCGCATGATCTTCGACTAGACACCAGCAACAGAAGGTTTCTTATCGCGCGAGTCGCAAACATGTCGGTCTCCGAAGACCTCATCAATTTCGACGTGATCGAGTCACAGAAAGAGAACATCCAGTCGCTCCCAGGTGGACGATCAGCACGAGCCCTCGCCCAGATATTTTCGTCGGGAAGCAAGGGTGATAAGTTTGCTTCTCCATCCCCGAACGACACGAAAACGCTCAACGACGCCATCAGACAAGAGTATGAAGCCGAAATTCAAGCAAGCGTCGACTCCGACGACCCTCTCGACGTATACGATCGTTATGTCAAGTGGACGCTGAACGCGTATCCCTCGGCGCAGGCAACTCCAGAGTCTGGGCTCCTTCCCCTGCTGGAGCGAGCAACCAAGGCCTTTCTTACCACACCACATTATAAGAATGACCCTCGTTATCTGCGACTATGGTTGCACTACATAAGACTTTTCTCCGATGCCCCGCGAGAGACATTTGCATTCCTTGCGCGACATCATGTGGGCGAGGGTCTGGCGCTCTTCTATGAGGAGTACGCGGCTTGGCTGGAAGGCGCTGGACGATGGACGCAAGCAGAAGAAGTCTACAAGTTGGGCATAGAGCGCGAAGCACGTCCGGTAGAGAGGCTGATTCGCAAATTCGGCGAATTCAAAACTCGATTCGAACAGAGGCCTCGGGGCAGTGACGGACCTTCTTCACCTGCTCTGCCAACAGTCCGTCCGGCGTTGGCGGCAAAAGTTGACCCCTTCTCCTCTGCGCGAACTGCGCCAGCAGACTCTCAAGCTCAGCGGCAAAGGGCTGGCATTGGAGGAGGCTCAACTACCAGATCCGGAAAGCCCAAGCTTGCTGTCTTCTCTGATGCAGACGCCTCAGCTGGTAGTCAACCTGCTGTGAGCGCACAGTCAAAAGGATGGGAGAGCATTGGATCGCTTCGGGAAAGACGAAAAGAGAACACAATGGAGGCGAAGCCGTGGGTTGGAGAGACCTTGAAGACGGAAAAGAGGTCACGACCGGTTGAGAAGATGACGATTTACAGGGATGAGGTAAGTACCATTCAAGTTTATTTCCTCTCTTCTGAATTCCACATATTTACGATCACAGGACTAATTACTGGCATGGGTACTGGCGTTTTGCGTTTTTGTGTAATCAGTCAGCTTCAGATGCACAAGATGAATCACAAGGTCAACGCAAGATTCCCGACCATCATGTAAGAGAAGCAGTAAATCCACGAACCGGTAGGAGAGAGCGCGTCTTTGTGAACCTTGAAGCCGTATATCCGGATTACAAGAATCCCGGCTATGAGATAAGTTTCGAGGAACTCCGGGCGATCAGCCGGGGCTGGATGCAGAAAGACTGGAGTTTACAGAAAAAGGCACTGAAAGAAATCTCAGGAAATGCCACAAGTCGAAATCCACCCCTTCAGGATTACAAGCAGCAGAGCACAGACAAGGCCTTGGAGGGGGACATGAACCAAAGACTCGCAATTCGAGAGAAGTCCTCGCATCAAACAGAGACAGTAGAACTCCAGGAGGAACCTCGTGATGGCAAATCCAGCAAGGCTAGAAAGATCAAGGTGCGGGAGATTGGCGAGACAATCACAAGTAAGCATATTCCCCTATCGCATGAATTACTGTGCTGCGATTCTAGAGCTGAACAATGTGCGCAGTTAAAACAAACCTGGACTCTCCGACTGGACCCAAGTTAAAGCGCAAAAACACGTCAGAGCCAACCATGACCTTCCACACTCGCGCTGCAACAGATGAAATCTATAGCATATTTAATCAGCCACTGAAATCAGAGATTGCTAATACAGATCACGGTGACAGCCTATGCGAGAGTGACTATGAGGATGATGGTTATACTAGCGCGGGTGAAAGTACTGGGACTGGTCGGGTGTCTGCAGGCACAAGTGAATTCGGGGATGACGAGACCAGTACGCTAAGGAGGACAAATGAAGACGATGAGGATGATGAGGATACAGACAGTGTCGATGCTGGTGAATGGACTGAATTTTCAACCAGCAAGCATGTCCCTAAAATCTCTGATGGTGAACACCCTGAAAGCACCCAGGGTGACAACCTGGATGCAACAGAACCTGACTGCGTCTCCAATGGTCAGTTTCCAGATGAAACCTATCTATCTCCGCTTGCTAACAGCGCTCCAGAGCCAAGGAGAGAGAGATTTATCCCAGAGATGCCTGAGGACTACAACCCCCCTGTTGGCCTATACCGCGATGCTGCTATGATGGCACCGAATCGACTGCCTTTCATGACCCCCATCATTGAGAGGACAGAAAACTCTCTTCCTTCTATGACAGCTGCAAGAAATCACTACGACACGAAAACACCATGCAAGCCTGTGCCAGAGGCAAACCACACGCCCCCTGGTCTACCAGTTGGAGATCTCCTGGGTTCTAGCCCAGTTGCAGACGTCACAGAATTAAAAGGTCAAGACTTGTCCGTTGATGTTGGGGACTTTTCGCCAATCCCTGTAAAGAAATTGCGACGTTCCCCTGAAAAGCATGGCTCGTCAAAGAACATTTTTGAGAAGGCATTCATCATCAAAGAAGCGCAATGCGACCCTACGGACAGGGGCATCCGCAATAAGATTCTCAAATCTATTGATCCACCTTTGGCATCTTACACTGGATATCACGACCACTCTGACGTGTGCGGCAACCATGCGGCGGACATTCAGAAATTTGTCAAGGCCCTGAAAAAGCCCTCGAGAAGTGGAGACAAGGCAGCATTCAATGCTCCAGTTCTCAGGTTTAAGGGTGCAGACCGAAACTACACTATCAGGCGAGAGCTAGGAGCTGGAGCTTATGCCCCCGTGTATCTTGCTGAGAGTGTGGACAGTGTCGACAATGACTCGTCTGCAGACAACGAAAGTGACGTCGTCAATGCCAACAACAAGCGTTGCTTTTCTCCAAACGGCAGTAGCAGCAGATGGCAGCGCACTATGTATCGGCAAGATCTCGAGGCCATAAAGGTGGAGACTGATCCACCGAACGCGTGGGAGTTTTACATGATCAGGATTGCGCACGATCGGTTGCGCAACTCGCCACAGCATTCTCGAGCGGCAGAAAGCATTGTTCAGGCCCATGAGTTCCACCTCTTCAAAAACCAATCGTTCCTTGTGGAGGACTACCGTGGTCAAGGCACATTGTTGGATCTCGTCAACATCGTCCGCACGGAAGCCATCACGAGCACGGGGAACGCTGAAGCTGGAATGGACGAAGTTTTGGCCATGTTCTTTGCCGTCGAGCTCTTCAGGACCGTGGAGGGACTCCATGCATGCGGTATCCTGCACGGTGACATTAAACCGGACAACTGTCTCGTCCGATTTGACGACAAGTCCAAGGCTAGTCTTCCCACGCCTCCAAGTGAGTCTCTCATCGACCTCGAAGACGACGACGCCATGGCGGATCCCAGCGAAGTCCACTATTCGCCACGGGGCCGATGCAACTGGCGCCAGCGAGGCCTCACGCTCATCGACTTTGGGCGAGGAATCGACATGCGCGCGTTCCAGCCCGGCGTGCAGTTCATCGCCGAGTGGGAGATAGGGGAACACGAGTGCAACGAAGTGCGCGAGATGAGGCCGTGGACGTATCAGATCGATCTGTACGGTGTCGCCGTGACGATCCACACCATGCTCTTTGGCAAATACCTCGAATCAGTCCCCGACAATTCCAGGAGGAATTCTTCCAACGGCAACGGCGCGAAAAGGTACCGCATTCGAGAATCCCTGAAACGCTACTGGGACCGCGAGATCTGGAACGATGTTTTCGATCTCTTGCTGAATCCTGGCGCCGATCGCTGGGTTCAGATGGAGCAGGAGGGGAACAATAACAACAACAACAACAACAATAACAACAGCACCATACTCCCCGTGCTAAACTCGATGCGATACGTCCGCGAAAAGATGGAGGCGTGGTTAGTCGCCAATGCCGAGAAGAAGGGTCTCTCGCTGCAGATCCGCAAGTTGGAGGCTCATCTATCTCGAAGGAAGGAGAAACTTGATCGAGAGAAGTGAATTGAATCATTAAAACAAGGACAGTCACTGAGTTATTACCTTCACCATACCCTCTCTCTCTATTTTCTTTTTTTTCTTTTTCTTTTTTTTTTGTCTCCTATGTTAGTTCCTAGCGAAGGCGTTTTGTTTTGGGTGTACAGTACAGTACAGGATGAAGTACTTACTTGATGAGGTACCTACCTACCTACTTAGTATTCATGAATGGCTGGACGAAAGGAATTTCTCTGTTTTTTTTTTAATTTAGTGTTATTGTCTCAATGTCATACTTAAGTTCTCCTACTCCTACTCTACATACACCCTACGAAGCTGGTTTATTAATGATTAATGATAATCATGTAGAAAGAGAGATGAATGACATGAAAGTTAAAAATAAAAAAATAAAATTGATCCTCTATCCTATCTAAGATAGCCAGCTCAAGTTCAAGTTCAAGTTCATCATCCATCAGTCATGGCTCATGGCTCGAACGTCAGTTCGTGACAGACACATGATTGATTGATCGATACCATGCATCATGATGCATGCTTTCTTTCATCGTTGATGGTCGGTTGGCATGAAAGATGGGAAGGAAGAGGATGTCATAAGATAAGAATAGAAAAAAAATAGGACAAGAAAGATAAGATAAGATAGACTGAGAATGGAGTCGTGAATCTGAGAAAAGAGAGATAGAAGGAAAAAAAAAAGAGAAAAGAAAAGAAAAGAAAAAGATTGGAACAAACTGAGACAGACAGACAGGCAGGCTCGATCAATATCATATCATAAGATTCGCCATCATTCATCATCCACGGGTCATTCACTCAATAATAAGTAAGCATTGGAGCAGCGTCCAATCGTCATCACTCATCAAAACGTTATCATGGACGGACGAGCGCATCAGACAAATAAATCATGATGATGTGGCAGCAAGAGTCGAAGTGGCGAAGTTGACAGGAAATCAAGGAAAAGAAAAAAAGAAAAAAGGAAATCAAAGGGAATGAAGGAAGGGACAGGCAACAGTATGCTGCCAAAGGGGTATTCATAAGAGAAGAGTAATGAGAGACCATTCTTCGTCTCTGCTAGTCTTGCCAGGCCTGTGTGTCTTCGGTATTGATGGACAAGACCAGCAAAACGTCGAATTTGGACAAGGAGAATAGAAGGAAATATAAAAAGAGAGTGTAGACAGTCATGAGGTGGCATGAAGAAGCAGGGTAGATGACGGCGGATAAAAAAAAAAACTCAAGTTAAGCAATGTCACTCAGGAAGTGACCGCCATCGTCTTACCCCACTCCATCAGCGTAAGAAAAAAAAACCAGATTCAAGAAAAATGAGAAAACGAAAACAAAAGATAGTAATGTGTCGTATCACTCGTCAATCACGTAGCCCTTGCAATCATCAAAGGGCCAAAGATTCGACTCCGTACATTGACATCATCTTGCCAGGTCGCACGTGTCCATCGTAAGGCAAATGCCAGTCGTCAAAAAGGGACGATGCGCAGTGTCGGAGATTTCGATCTTTTGAAAAGCGCAGGGAAAATTAAGCTGAATCATCATTCGACCATAATCAAAACTGGTGAATTTTTATGACTCAAAGGCAACCAAAGTCGTATGATCATGTCGTCACGGTCGTAAAATTTTTGTTAGGGCTTCGTTCTCTGTTATATCCGAAGCCGTAACTCATATCATAAAGTTTCTTTACATCGAAGAGAAATGGTGAAAGTTGAATTTGGGGGAAGATCCGGCGAGTCAAGTCTTTGTAAGCATGGCGCCATACGCATAGGTTTGTCACCGCCTATCAATTTTTTTTTAGCTGGTGGTCCGCAAAGACCCCTAAAATGGGCAACTTACATTTATTTCTTCGTGAATGGCAAGTTCAGAATCTGCCTCCGAATTCGCTCAGCATCAGAAATTCCCTCCTCCGTCGGGTCATAAGGAAGTCGCACAGGTGTTTCTTGCTCTTTGATGGGAGAGACCTGACTAGGATCGTCACGTTTGATCTGTCTGTGGAAGGAACTTCCGGCGAATGGATCTGAGAGCGAGGGAGCATGACGTGGAGTCCTTGGTGAACGGTCGATGCGTGGTCCGGGGTCGAATTTGAATGGTGAGCCCAAACGCCGAATAGTCTCTCCACCCGGGTGCAACAGGTCATTACGAACGTCCTGCGTCTCCGCTCGATCATGGCTGGAGCTACCAGGAACTTGGAAAGGCGAAAGGGGGGAGAACAGTTGTTCGAGGCGTTCCTTCGAAGTGAAACCAGCAGTGGTGTTCCCGCGATTGCGAAGACGCACTCGTCGCTGGCCGTCCTTCAACTTGCCCCCGCGGAAGAGGTCCTGGATGTTACGCTGGATGCCGCCAGCGTTGGGGCTGAGATCGAGCTGATGCGTTGCACGGCGCTTGTGTACATTCGAATTGAGCTCCATACGCGGAGGCGATCTCAGTCTTGAGCCAGTTACATGGATCGTGCCCCGTCGCCTGGCCGGTGTGGTTGGGGGAGCAGGACGGCGCGAGTGATCAGGACCCCATGTGTTGTACATAAAAGGAGAGCCAAGACGGGGTATAGGATCGGTACCGGACAGGATGACTGCTGCCGTCGAGCCCGAGTTGCCGGCCTGCTGAACAGGCTGTCTCACTGGGTGGTTGAACCAATCATCACTCCTTTCCTGCCCGGAAGCATGATCAGGTGTAGCAGCAAGTTGCGAAAGCGCTGTAGGAAGAGAATTCGAGACGAGGGAAACTCCAAGCTCGCGGGTAGCAAATGTTGCCGGATTGCTGTGCCCTGCGTTGGATCTGGGAGGTTCCCGAGCAGTCAGGGAGAAAACATCCGGGAAAGGCGAGGGGCTGCGAGATTGTAACATTCGCTGATAGTGTGGAGCGATCGATAACTTTCGTTTACAGAGGAATTTGAGCCGCCTCCTCGTTGCAGCTTCGGATCTTGGCCAACGAGGCTTCACTGGTTCGACCTTCGCAGTCGGTGTACTGCTGCCACTCCGGTTGCCTGCAGAAGCTCCGTCTTCTTTGCCAGGGGCCCCTGAACGATCCGCGTCAGTCGCCTGAAAAAGTGATGAATGGATTGGTTGCTGACCTTTGAGTTTCTTCCGAGCCCACGTCTTCTTTGCTTCACGGGCCACTTTGTGAGAGACTCCGAGCGGAGGCAAACTACCGGGAAGCATTTTGAATGGTGTGATGGTAGGATCTTGCAGATAGAGCTGGTACGTATTCCAGAGATGATTGTCCATATCTGCTGTCCATCTCGATTTCTCCCTTGGTAGTTCAAGGGATCGTCTCCGGGTAGTTGTCGGCCGCGACGGAGACTCGAGAAGAAACTTGTTCGCCTCTGCAGGATTAGAGTCAAAGGAGTCATGAACATCGCTTTCCAGGCTGGTACAGCTTCCACCGCCTAGGGAAGGCTGGGTCATGTACGTCTCGACCGAGGAAACTGAAGAGTCTGATGCCCTGGAACATGCCGTACCCGGACGTTCAATTGAGCTCCCAATCTCCTGTGCATCGTCAGAACTCCATGGCGTCGTTTCCGGGAAGTTGAAAGGCGTTGTTCGGATCTGAGCTGGTGGTGTCTTGAACGCCATGCGTCTCGAAGAGGGAACTTGCAGGAGATCGGAGGTGACGGGCTCATTTGGAGGCTGCTCTGGCTCAGACACTTCCGAAGATGGGGGAAACTCGATCGATGGAAGAGGAACATCGGCTCTGCTGAGGTCGAAAATATTGGGCTCACCCTCTGTACTTGTAAACAGATTGACTGGACCTCGCAACCGGGGTTTTCCTATACGACAACTTGAGTGACGGGGAGGAGGTGGCATTTCTAGTTCAGTGAAAGGGTGTTCGGGCGTCTTCGGTGCGCTTGCATCGACCGATGAAAATGTGAAATCCTTGGGGAGAGTACGGGACAAGCCCTGCGGTTGCTGCGCCATGATGGGAGAACAGCGAGGCGATGAAGATTGATGCCGCATATCAAGATGGTCGAACACAAGCGGATTGGTCGTTCAAGATACGCCTTATTTTCGTCGAGACAACCAAAGGGATCAAGCTATTGTCCAAAACATCTCGATCTCTGTGATCCTAGCACTCGAACAGTCTCATGGCGTTCAAAGAGTCATTCTGGGCGCCGTAAACTCAAAACATGCCAGTTATCGAAGCCAATGAACTGCCCGAGTGATCGCTATCTCGTGACTTTCGTTCTGGTCGTTGCGATTCCGAGTTGTCTGATCACAGAGTCGACATCAATCGGGAAGCGCCAATTTTGCTAGCTGGGCGTCACCGGAAAAGAAAATGAAATCAATAAAAGAACGATGAGTCGTGACAAAAAAAAAAACACATGCAACAATAGGAGAGATAATGAGAAGCCGGAATCGGTCGTCGTGACAGTGCGTGAACTCGTCCAGAACGTTGAGGTTGGATCCTAAGGAAAGCAGCGCCAGCCTCCCGCGAAGCGCATCTGACTCGAATTGATCGTCCCAAGTATCCGTACCGTATCAGTCAGAGCGCTTCTTGGGGGGTTCTGGGAGACACACACAACGCCTGCCTAACACAAAGGAAAAGGGATCACGTCGGACGATAGGAGTGACAGCCCAGCAGCAATTGACTTGACGTTGCGAGCGCGTCGCTCGCAAGGAAAAGATGGCTGGTCAAGGAGGATGCGGTCGTGGACGGCAAAGGTGATATTTGGCGCTGTGCGGTGTCAATTTGGGGGTCCCACACTGACCACCCAAATCGCAGACCTTGAACCACGTCAATGCATCGGGCTAGTCCTAGACCAGCAAGCAAGCTTAAGGCTAAGAGAAAGGCGAAGGCCGTAGGCTGGCAGAGCTAATAATAATAATAATACTGTATACAGTATCCGTCGAGTGGACCCAGCGGATCAAGATAATCCAAGTCCCAGTATCTAAGCGGGGCCGGGGAGGACGATCGATATACGCCGTATGCCGTAGCTGAAAGGATAATAATTGATACTCGTCCCAGAGCCTCTCCAATGGCACAGGCGTGAGCTCCTGGGATTCCAAGTGCAGCGCAAGTTGGGGGGAAACGTTGAAAGGAAGAGATACTGGGTTTGGAATGCCTGGGGAGGTGAATCACGCAGACAGCGGGCCAGCTGCGCCAATGAGAACAGGATACGATCGCAGTGCTGAATGGACGCCTCGGTGTCAATGAGGATTCTGTAAGCTAAAGTTTGGCTCGAAACGGTCTTGCACCCCCAGGTCCGTCTACTTTAGAGGATGCGATTGTTAGGTGCCAATGTTGCCGGTTGCCAAACCGCTGGACTCGAGTCGAGCCTGAGAGACCACACAGCCTGCTGCAGGTTACTGACGCGAACTGCAAGGGTTCCGGCGCCAGTGCACGGCGCTGCAGCAGCGAACTCCCGGATTGGGGCGGCGTCCTGCGTCTACGCCGTACACTGTCACCGTCGTCCTTCTGCCACCGCGCTCGAGGATTTTGTCCGTTCAGAGATGAGGAGCCAGTCCTCAGTCGCATTCGGGGCACGAAAGGCAGAGAGCTGTGATAAAATGAGGGGGCTGGGAGCGGGCGAACCTGGGCTAGGGTTAGTCACTTAGTGGGCGTTCGTCAGGGCGGGATGGCGGCGCGAAATACACGTCTCAGGCGCCTGTGGTGGAGACGCAGGATGCGCTCGCCTCGCCCAGTCGGTGGCGGGCCGCGGTTCCCCCCCTGCTTCAAGCGCCTCGACGCCTGGCAGCAGCGGACGCGCAATGTGCTCGATAGACGCAGCTAGCAGCCTGAGACGCAGGTGAGTTGATCAAATGGCCACAGCATTCGCTGCGCAGCAACGGCAGAGACGCCAACGGCGATCGACCGTCAGCCGCGCAGACCAGCTGACACCGAGGTTGGCCCCGTGGAAGGCCCCAGGAATTTGTCAAGGTCAGCTTGGAAGAGGCGTATACCTCCTTCCAGTACCCAAAGGGATGCTGGACAGTCTGATAGCACAATGACAGCGCCAATGCCAATGTAGAAGGCGCTTGCGAGTCTGCTGAGGCCGGTTCGGCCCGCGAGGAAGGCGCGAGACGGAGCGAGGCGGCGGCGGCGCGTGTGTGACGCGTCGGGCACCCCGCAGACGCGTCCGCGCGCGTCGAGTAATATTACCGTCTCGGACAGGCGCGTCAGGAACAGTCATATTAAACAAACAAAACTGCATTCTGATTGGTCAAATGCATTGCCCTGTACGGATGTCACAACTCTCGTGACTTGCGACTGGCGTACACCAGTAGGAGCTTTTTTTTTCCTTTCCTTTTCCTGCCGGACCGCGCTATTCGCACCTATAACATTCAATTTCTCAAGCCCTGACTGTCAGTCTGGGAAGTCTGCCGATGACTCAATTTCTGAGTCTGTCGGGTCCTCCCCAAATCCAGCTTAGTTGAGACTGATGCTATACATACTACGGTACAACCCCCCCCCACAACCCCTGGCTAGGAGATTTACTTGGAGGAGTTTTCCGTTACCATGGCTCCAGCGGCGGGCACCCCATGAGTCTACCGTACGGAGTACTCGTGCTTATGAACTGCTCGCAGGCTATTCCGGACTCCTTGCTGCTGGCTGGGCTGATGCGAGTCCACCAGACCCTCTGTTCATGATGGCAATGGCCCACTTCCCCACTGGTCACCACGGTGATGTCCTGCACTTCGCATCCATCTTGCCGTTCTCCTGGTCTCCATCCAGGCTGAACTCCAGGCGGTTGGGCAGTCACGCGTAGGCATTGCCCTATAGAACTGCTTTGCATCAATCCCCTCGTCATGACTCATCATGCCTGATCGGGGAAGACAGTGCTGCTGTTGGTGATCATCGGAAGGAAATGGGGCTTCGGGCTCCATCCGATCGTGCGGTGTACCGCTCGGTTCATCACGATTCACGATTTCCTGACTCCACCAGGCCGCCGCAGTCCCGGGGCTGGAAGAGTTCCCCACCGCTGATAAAAACAGAAACAGAGATCCAACTATTGTTACTAATTCCTAGGCAAAAACGCCTTCTTCCCTCATTTTCGGGTCTTGCTTGCATTAAGCACTATCCAAGCCTCTGTGATTCCAGCTTCATGTTTGGGTCCAGATGGCTGGCAACTGTTCTGGCCGGACGATGTAGCGGTTCTATCTTGGATTCCAGAACCTGTCTATAAACCAGTGATGCCTTAGGCAGTTAACCACAGAGTAAACAGCCGCATCTTCCATTCCTTGCGGTCACACGCCACTAGGCAAGCCAACTCACTGCATTGAACCCGATTGATAAATAAAACGGCATTTTCTCAACAATGTTTTCTTGAAAGGGCTCAGGAATTGCCTCGATTTTCCTCTCCGTCGGTCTTTGCCATTGGTCTCCCACGGCGCACTGACCATGACGGTGCATCAACGCCTCATTGTTTCCGTCCAGTAAGGCGCTCGATGAGTGTATCCATCTTCCTCATTGGCCGCTCAGCTGCTTTTAAAAATTAATCCCTGACGAGTCTCGAGCTGGCAGACAAGCCTCGCCGGTCGGATGCGAACCTGAAGAAAACAACAACCCCAAATGAGTGTGGGGGTCCCGAGGCTGCTGTTTTGGGATTCTTGCTCACAGCCAGCCTTAATATTCCTCATCTCGACAAAAAAAAATGGCTTTCAATTGATACTTCCACAGGCACAGACGAGCGGGCCTGTGGATAATTTAGACCTGAATATTTATGCAGCGTAGTTGGACTTATCCTAGGATTCGACGTTTGGTCCTGTCTTACATGCTGAATGATGTAGTTACTTACTTTGAACTTTGTCGATTGTGATAATCAACAAGATGGGTTGATTTGGTGCACAATGGGCCGCCTAGGTAGGTCACCTACCAACCGAGAAGGGTCGATAGCTACCTACCTAGATAGGTTCTCTGTCAACATAGACACCCAGGCAACCATGCAGCATAAATTTCACAACAATGATTGTCCTTCCAACTGAACTCTAGCTCAAGTGGTAACAGTCTGACCCAACTTGCTGGGGCCTGGGTTTGGACGCGCTGTCGTCAGCAAATCCCTGGCTGTCAAAGGCATGTAAAAGGCCTGTCACAGGAGAAGCATGGTTTTGGCAGCACCTTCTAACAGCTTTAAGTTTAAACAACTGGGGGGTGAGCTTTATATTCCTTCCAGCCATCTTAGTACACCTATTTTCAGCCTCCAGCCCGGAACTTTCACACAGCAGGGAATTTCGTTTGGCTTTATTTTTTAATATCCTATCACATCTATCAAATTCTTCGTCGAAACTGGGTGTGTTTCGCGATCGCTATAATGAAGGATCCGATCTCTAATCGAGCAGCAGCTGTATCGATAACTCTGGTTGTCCACCAATCAGCGTGCTCGCCGGATGCGGCGAGTCAGTCGATCGCGGGGAACATTTATCATGCTCGACCCCTCTCTGCAGCCAGCGTCATGCTCTGCATTCCCTGCCCAACTACAGTCTCTATAACTGACTCGCGTGGCCCAGATCCCATTTTGACTATCTTAATTTTCTTCTTTTATTCTTTTTTTGGAACAGGTTCTTGTCTTCTTGCCTTATCGGATATAGATCGACATTGACATCATGGGGGACTGCGGGACAGTTGCCAACCTTTCCGAGACCAATTCAGCCTCACCGCCAGCATCCGAACCGATATCAGTTCTCGTGACCGGTTTCGGGGTATGCATTTAGTCGCTGCTTCTCGGGCTTGTTATGACAATGAGATCAATCCAGATAGCTGACGATTATTCCAGCCCTTCAAAAGCAATGCCGTCAACGCATCGCACTTGATTGCAGCATCTCTTCCCTCGTCCATCACTCTCCCCACGAAGGGACCGTCTGCTACGCCCCGAGAGATCCTCATCCATGCGCACCCTTCCCCCATCCCGGTGGCATATGCAAGCGTGCGGACCGAACTGCCCGCGATCCTCGAGGACTTTGCGCAGAAACACAATGGAAGGCGACCCGATCTTATCGTGCATATCGGCATAGCATCGACGAGGGGGTATTACTCGGTGGAAACGCAGGCACACCGCGACAATTACCAGATTACAGATATCCATGGAAATATTGGATTTGAAGACGGGGAGAAGCTATGGAAAGAGAAGGGCCTGCCCGCCGTACTGAAACCCGGGCCTGCCAAGACTTCTGATGAGGCCGACAACAACGTCGCTTCGCCGGCTCTTTCTCCTCGGATTGTACCTTATCCCGCGGAGGATCACTTCCTGGAAACGTGGAAGTCCTTTGCGCCGCCAGGGACCGATATTCGAATCTCCGAAGATGCCGGTCGCTATCTCTGCGAATTCATTTTCTACACGAGTCTGTCGCAAGCGCTCCAAGAGGGACGAGACCGGGCCTCGGTCTTCTTCCATGTCCCCAGCTGGACTGACGAGCAAAGTCTCGAGACGGGCAGACAAGTCGCCATTGCGCTGATCAAAGCCATGGTGACGTGTTGGATCGACGAGGCACCGCAATCGCAACAGCCCACGTGACATGTTACTCCAGATACAAGCAAAGCAAGGGTGCGATGGCCCGATATTCCCCTCGCTTGGGGTTTCATCTCATTTCCGCAACTTGCGTGCGAGCTGTCTGATTATTGGGCGTGGGAGACTCCATAGAATGCGCCCTGCCGTTCCCGTCATATATGCATATGCATTGAATATATATATACATACATACTGGTTGACCATGTAGCCTGGCAAATTGCAACTGTTTATAAACATTGCACAGCCATTGAGATCAATACAATGCCCAACTCGATTAGATGTTTTTTAATTTAAAATAGCCACACTGATTACGTTGTGGCATGCAAAAGTAAATCCATCTCAGAGTGGAGGGGTTGGATTGATTATTTATCGACTGCCGGTACCGGAGAAACCGTTACCGCCGTCCGGGGTAATTGCTGCGAACAGCATCCCTCATCCATGGTTGATTGTTTCTCCATTGAGTAAAGCATCACTTTGATAGGCAGTCATTCTCGAGGGCTACTATAGCTCACTGATATGACTGATGTTTGCAATTCTCGACTCAATCTCTTCAATAATTCATTGAATTAGTAAATTGAGCTGATTGATCTCGAATTCAATTATGTCCATCATGGACACACTACGTCTCCATCTCTCCTCATATTCATCGTCATATTTTTCCAACGCCCTGCTCGCCGGCCTCGTGCTCATCCCCATCATCGTGGTCTTGACTTCCCCCCAGCTACGCAAATGGCAGTCGAATCTCAGCCTACTCCGGTTCGGCCACAGGCAAAGAACAGTCACTGAAGTCACCGCGCTGCGGGTCTATCCCATCAAATCCTGCCGCGGCTTCCAGGTCAGCAGGACGACGCTGCGCCTGCAAGGGCTGGACCTGGACCGGCGGTGGATGTTCGTCGACGCCCGCACGCGCGAGTTCCTCACCATCCGGCAGATCCCGCAGATGACGCTCATCGGCACAGCGCTCAGCGACGACGGGGAGTCGCTGCTGATCAGCGTGTCCGGCAAGACGGTCAGCATCCCCGCGCATCCCAGCGACGAGTGGCTAGCGGCCAACACGACCCTGGCCAGCGTCAAGATCTGGGACCTCGAGACGGACGGGTACCTGTACGGGCGCGACGTGAACGAGCCGTTCTCAGCCTTCCTGCAAAAGGACGTCTGCCTGGTGTACAAAGGGCCGACACCGCGCGTGCTGCGCGGCAACGGAGACCCGCGCGTGCTGGGCCGCACGCAGACGACCTTCTTCCCGGACGTGCACCCGGTGCTCATTGCGTCGGAGGCGTCGATGGCGGAGCTGAACGCGCGCCTGGCCAAGAAGGGCGTCGACCCGATCACCATCGAGCGGTTCCGGCCCAACATCGTCGTCAAGGGGACCGTCCCCTGGGCAGAGGACACGTGGAAGTTGGTGCGAATCAGCCAGACGTCTACGTCTACGTCTCCGGAGAAGGAGCAGAAGCAAGAGAAGAAACCGCTAGACATCGACATCATCGCCCGCTGCACCCGCTGCCAGGTCCCCAACGTCGACCCGTCCACGGCAAACAAACACCAGTCGGAGCCCTGGGACACGCTCATGTCGTACCGCCGCGTCGACGAGGGCATGAAGTACAAGCCGTGCTTCGGCATGCTGAGCGCGCCGCGGAACGAGGGCGAGATCGAGGTCGGGATGAAGCTGGAGGTGTTGGCGGAGACGAAGCAGCATCGGTATGTGAAGGGTTTCTAAAAGGCCAGATGTTGCTTGCAGTAGTTTGGGAATTATATTGAGAGGAAAGTGATGAGATGGGTTGATGATAATGAATGGATGGGTGGATGTAACGGGTGATCCTCCGTATGGAGCCTTATCACTTATATTGATATTGATGTTGATATTGATATACATACATGTATGTATGTATGTATACAGATTGTTTATGATAGCATAGCGATTAGCGATTAGCGATGGCTTTTGCTCTATTGATGATGATGATGATGACGGTGTTGATAATGATTGAAAGTATATATACGAATATACAAATATATGCTAAGAAAGGAAAATAAATAACATCATTTCACACTGCAGGGTAGATCAGATTACTTATCATTGATTTATGAATCGTTCTCGAATAAGCCGTGTTTAACTTTCTTCATGTTTTTCTTTTATTTCCTTGCTTGCTTCCTCCTTTCTTTTCAAGTTTACTTTTATTTTTATTTTTATTTTGCTTTACAGAAAAAGCAATATATATACAACGCAGAGTCATTGCTCTTAAGAGAGGCGATATATATATCCTAATCAGCCAAGACAAATAACAATAACAACAACAGTAATATCCAGAAATTTATTATATTACCCCTCGTCCATGTATCTACATACATACATTCATATAAGTAGTGCTATTCCTAGAGGTCAATTCTGACTCTTCAACTGCTTCCCCGCCGACACACACCAATTGTTCCAGTCAGTGAAGAAGGTCGGCTGCACGTGGCACTTGTTGCTGAGCAGCTGCTGCTTGCGCGTCTCGGCGTACTGGTCCACGATCGCCGGGATGTTGTCCCTGTTGTGCGCGACCAGCACCTTGACCAGCAGCAGACTTGCCTGGCTGCAGGCGGACGAGTGGGCGGGTGGCCCGCTGAGGGTTGCTTCCTTGTGTACGGCCCGGAGCAGTTCCCAGACGGACTTCTCGGTTCCGGACTCGTCGTCGTCATCGCTGTCGTCGTTTTCACTGCCTGTCTTTCTCAAACTCGGCACGGCGGACCCCTTGCAGAGCTTGGTGTACTCGCGCAGCACACTGCTCGCTTTCTGCGACAGCTGCTTCACGGTCGACCTGCGCGTCAGCCGGAGCAGTGGCAGGATTAGGTCCAATGCCAGGACGCTCGAGTGGCACTTCTTCACGTAAATCTCCAGCAGATCCAGGACCCGGTTCTTGAAGTTGATCATCGTGTCCTTGGCGTCTTTCTTTTCCTTCTTCTTGTTGAGTGCTTCTCTGCGCGCCTTGAACACCTTCGCCAGCTGCTCGTCCAGCGCTTCCATTTCGTCGTCGTTCATGTCCGCGTCAGACTCGGATGACTCGGCGTTCAGATCCTGGTCTGCTCGGTGGGTGCCGAGCGCCGCTGCGAGTTTGGCATCAAACGCCGCCAGGTCCTCGTCGTCCTCCTCGTTGTCGTCCTCCTCGTCTTCAGAACTGGACTCGTCGTCACTGCTCTCCTCCGATGCAGATTCTTCCGAATGATCATGTCCGTCCACCACTTCGACATCATCGTCGTCCACATCCATATCATCGACGTCGACCATCTCCTCATCTTCATCTTCCTGCTTCTCAAACATCTCCTGCTGGCCGGCAAGATTCTCCTTCGCATCCAGGACCTAAATTCGACGATTAGCCAAGTCAAAATATCGAGTAAAACTTTTGTGCCTACTCACCGAGGTCAGTGACTGGAGTCCATCGGCGGTGACTTGGTCCGCGAAAACGCCAAAGACCTGCTCGCTCATCCGACGGAAAAGCTGCGATGGCTTCGACGCGAAACTCAGGAGGATCTCAACCAGGGCGTTCGACGCGTCGGACGTATCTTCGTCCTTTTCGGACTTCTTGTGTCCCCAGAACTTGGAGTAGCAGAACCCCAGTTCGTCCAGCATCGAAACCGCGTCCGCGTCTCCGTTGTAGACTTGTAAGATCGTCAAGGAATAAAGTAGCCTGAACGCTTGGATTCCTGAGATATTCTGGTCTTTCTCAGCATGCTTCGCCTGCTACTTTGTTAGTCTGAACATGTAAAATACAGAGTTAGAGAGAGTTCTGACCTTGCTGGAAAGCTTCTTCAATGACTTGAAAGCTCCGTCCACCGACTCGCGAACCTTGTCGTCCATTTCGATAATAAAATTGCCCCATTCTGCGGACTTTGCAGAGTCCCGGATCTTGCGAACCACCGCGTACGTAAGACCAGCGGGATCTTTGCTGTTGCTGACCAGGCTGTTCAGGCAGGAGTTGATCCTCGTTCGGAAATGTTCTTGGGTCGCTTGTGATAGAGGTGGATGCGGAGCTTGATCTCCTTGGCCCACGAAATATGCGAAGCGCACAAGGACGGTCAGAATGTCCTCCATGATTGCTTGGTATTCTTCGCCCGGAGAGCTGCGGGACCTGACGATCGACAGCAGGAGACCGGCAAGAGATTGACGGCTCGATACCGCTTGGCCGTCCGTAGTCCCTGGCACTGCAATTAGGCGCTCCAGCAGAGAAATGATCTGCTTCAAGGCGTCAGGAGTCGCTTCCACCACAATTTTATCCACCGTCTTCGTCTTGGTAATTTGATCAAAATTGACTGATCCGGACGGTCCCAGCAGGCCGTTCACGGCCGCAGCGGCAAACTCGGGCTCCTTCGAAACTCGGGCATGGATAGCTTTGGCAACCTTCTGCGCCATGCGGTGCAGATATCGGTCTTCGACCGCAAGCTGGTTCATCAGACATCGCACGAGGTTCTTGGTAAAAACCAGAGAAGCCAAATGCAGAGGAGCCTCGTTCAGCGCCTTGATAAAAACGAGGAAACCCCAGTATTTGCGCTCCTCGGAAGATGCAGCGGCGAAAAGCCCATCTATGCGAACGTTAGCTGCGTCAACCGTACGCCATTAGTATAGAATGGAACTTACTGTCAACAACTTCAATCCAGAAATCAACAAAACTAATGCGTGATGATTTCGACGGCTTGTCTTTTGATTTTCCCTGTGAGGGTTTCGCGTCGTAAATCCTGGTCAAAACTGCGTCCCAAGCAAAGTGAAGCTTCGAGGTCCAGACGCTGGACGTAGCCGGGGTTTTCGTAGAGTTGGCGTCTTTGTTAGACTCGTCTCCCCCGGAAGAGGATTCTTTCATTACTTTGGCCAAAACACTCTTCTCACGAGCATCCAGAGGGTCGTCATGTTTCCACACATCCTTGGGAAGTTTCGCATTGGGAAACAGGTCCTTCGCAGCGAGCCAGACGGCGACTGCTTCGGGCGTACGTGCGAGCTCGTTCGAGCACAGATGGTCGACAGCGGCCTCCACAAACTTCACATCCGCTTTCTGCACCGCAAGATCGTAGATACCGCGGTATATGACCCAACCACACTCCTCACGAAGCCAGGGCTTCTTCTTTGCCAGATCGACTATCAGCGTGAGGAGCCGAGTCCACTCGTTGAATGGCACATCAGGCTTAAACAATATCGAAGACTTGATGATCGCCTCTGCTCCGAAGAGTCGACCAAAATGATGGTCTCTATGTTCCTGTGGCAGAAAATCAGCTTGCCTTCACTTCTGTAGGACTTGCAATTGCAACCAACCTGGCCTGATTCACTGCCTCCAGCGTCCGAGACGGATTCCCAAATCTCCAGGACCTTTGAAATGTTCACCTCCGTCGAGTCTGACTTCCTCGACGAAGAAAAGACCTGTGCCAGGACCTCCGTCAGGGCGATGGAAAACCCAACTCGGGCGGCCTTGCGGCCACTGCAGAGACCGCGAAAGAGTCGTTGCAGCGCCTTCTGGATCTGCTCGTCGGTCGGCTTGGCCTCGGGCGTGAAGCGAGAGACCAGCTCCTGCGCGGCCTTCAGTCTGATCTCGTCCTTCTCGTTGGCCAGGTCCTCGTAGATCTCGACCAGCTTGACGTCGACATTGTAAGGTTCGCGGCGACGCTTTCTCGACGACCCCGCGTTTTGCGACATTGTGTTCACTGCGACAGAAAAACAACACTCAAACCGGACTAGAACATTTACAACATCTAAGAAGAGGTAATAGATGCTGTTTCAAGCTGATTGTTTTGGTGTTCGGTGTTGGCGCGCGTCTCGTGATTTTTCACGGCGAACAAAAATTTAAGATTCCCGCTCCGCTGAAGCTCCCCGATATGGATTAGCGCCGACTGATAAGACTGATAAGCATCAACATGAAATACTGCAAAAATGTGGATAGTTATACACCTCGATTTTGCATTTATCTGGCTGATATAACCATCTGGAGCTTATATATTATTCATCTTGCCTTATATGAGTTCCCCACCATCGCATACGAAAAGTAAAGCGACGGGGTGACCGGATCTCATCACATCGGCTGCGCCCGCCTTCACCTAAGTGACATACTCCGGAGTATTTCATGCTTCTCTTTCACTGTATAAAGCCCATGGTCAGTAGCCCAGTGGAATGTACAACTCGTCTGCAGTTTGTCAGCCAGAATATTGCTACTGATTTTGCGTTATCCCTGGAGACGTCATCGCCCAGCAGGTACCCTGCCTACCAAAAGCATGGTGAGATTTCGTAACATCCCCTGGGCAGCTGGTCTCCTGCGGTGGGATGTGAGCTTTTTTACTTCTTCTATAATTAATCCATATAGTTTTACTACTGAGTCTTGATACAGTCCATCACCTTCGTACTAATGATCCCACTCTACGGGTACACAATGTTTAGAGAAACTACAAAAAAGCTTTGTACTTGTCTTCATATTTATGCGACTTAACGAGCTACCCATCTTTTGTGCAGATCTATCAATGTATGTCCATTCAGCACACCATCATAAAGCATAAACAGACTGCCGAGGCAATATCATCCTCAGTCTCCTCAGGATATCTGCTCCAGCTGACATCGAGTTGATTCTGGCTTATTGCGAGGCACTTGCCTTTCCCAGCCGTCTCTCAATCTCATCGCACACAGCATCAGTGACTTCAGCGGTGGTGCTCGTGCCTCCTAGATCCTGCGTGACAATGCCCTTCTCGCAGACAGCTTCGACGCAGTCCAGCAGCTGTTTCGCTGCCTCTTTCTCTCCAAGCCAAGATAGCATCTCCGATGCCGTCCAGAATGTTGCGACGGGATTTGCTAATGCGAGACAGTCAGTCACAGGCGTATCTGCAACGAGGTTTTTAACCCTTCTGCCATACCGATTCCTTTCCCAGTAATGTCGAAAGCCGACCCGTGGATCGGCTCAAACATCGACGGGTTTTCCCTCGTCGGGTCCAAGTTGCTTGTGGGAGCAATGCCAATCGATCCTGCAAGGGCTGCAGCGAGGTCGGAAAGAATGTCGGCATGCTGTAGACGTATGTAAGCTCTCGTCAAACATTCTTCAGAACAGCAAACCCCGACAGCAGTCACCACTCACCAAGTTCGTCGCAACAATCGTGTCCAAGGACTCGGGCTTCAGGACCATTCGCGTCGTCATGGCGTCGACGAGCATTTTATCCCATTTCACGTCGGGGAACTGCTTCGCGGTCTCCGCGGCGACTTCGTCCCACATCACCAGCCCGTTTCGCTGCGCGTTGCTTTTGGTAACGACGGTCAGCAGCTTACGGGGTCTGCTCTGCGCCGTCTCGAAGGCAAACTTCATGATCCTCTCGACGCCGTGCCGCGTGAAAATGGCCGTCTCGGTTGACACCTCCCAGGGCTTCCCCACATGGCTGCGGCCTCCCTGGCCCGCGTACTCGCCTTCGGAATTCTCTCTGACGATGACCCAGTCCAGGTCGCCGGGTGCGCACTTTCGCAGCGGGGATTGCGTGCCGCGGAGGATCTTTGTAGGCCGGACATTGGCATATTGCTGGAGGGGCTGACAGATGGCCAGGCGCAGGCCCCAAAGGGAGATATGGTCGGGAACATCTAGAGGAAGAAGAAAAAACGTCTCAATCGCAATGCTTCTTTACTTTGCTTGCATTTTGTCCGTCTGTCATATGTCTGTCATACCTGGCGCGCCAACCGCTCCGAAAAGGATGGCATCGAATTTCTTCAACTCCTCCAACCCGCCATCCGGGATGTACTTGCCATGCTTCTTGTAGTAGTCGCTGTTCCAGTCGAAATGCTCAAAGTGCAGATCAAACGTGTTCAGAGTAGCCGCCAGCTTATTCAGGACCTTGATGCCGGCGGCGATGACTTCGGGGCCGATGCCATCCGCCGGGATGGAGGCGATCTTATACGACGGCCTCGTATCGATCTTGCTTGGCGACATGATGACCGGTTAGATGCACTTCGACAGTAACAAACTATCACGAGAAGTAAGTCGTTAAGTAGTCAGCAGTCATGAAGTCATGAAGACATCTGAGAATCGCCGCAATACTTCAATATATAATCTCGAGAAAATTAAAACAAAACCCGATCCCCGCCGCCTCCAGCTCGTATCGAATTGCAGAATCTGTTCCTAAAGTCAATCTCCCTAACCTCGGGGAGAAGCTTCATTTTGCCGTCACGAGGTTGATCAAGAAACGGCAGTTGGATTGGATGTCATAGAAGCTTAGTGGGGCAATTTGCTCACGGATTCATCCTCGGGAGAAAAGCTCTCCGCATAATCTCCGCCTAAACCTTCACCCGACAAGTTCTCTCCGCGGGAGCCCCGATTGTCATTTTCTTTTTTCGCGGGGAGCTTCGGGTTGATGGAAGAAAGTATTACGGTAGGGGGAAAAAAAAATCGGTCTCGGGGTAGTAGTTTGCCGATGATAATACTGTCTGATAGGAATTGGTAGAAATTTGATCCTTGCAAATCAAATATTTGTCAGTATATCTACTATCTATATATTTTTGCTCGATATGTTAGGTACTCGATACGATGAAGAATTCCAGAAAAGGCAGACGGTCCACATACACTTGATTTTTCGGCTTTTATCTTATTTTTGTCTCCCCCCGCGGTGTGCGAACTACATGTACTGTACTTAGATGTGAACAGAGCAAGGAATATAAATATATACATTACTGCTATCACAACTACCTCAATCATGCCCATTTATTATGATTTCTCTTCAGAAATAATATTATTAAAATCTATTAGAATTACTCTGTCTTCGAGGTCCATAATGATTGATGACAGACACCCAAGCGTTGTCTTTCTGGCCTGTTATCTGAAGGGTTTCGATGGACAGTCTGTCAACTACATACGATATAGATAGATATAGATTTTATTTCAACGGAGATATCTATTTCTGCGAGTCCTTTTGATTACAGGGTTTGAGATGCTCTCTCGCGGTAAGGACGTGAAGTTAATCTATTTTTTTTCACCCAACCGTCTTGCTACAACACTATCCTGGTTGATAGGATTATTGAATGCTGATTTCTTTATGGACTGAGTGAAAATTAGATGATGTGTTGATGCTAAACTGCATGTGTAGTAATAATGATGACGAATGGGTAGGAAAGGTGTTTTGACTTGTGACAAATAATATACTTACTCAGCAAGTGTATTGGAGTATTTGTCACTCGCATACACTCTTCTGAGTGAAATTTAATTATGAGAACCAATATACTGAATTCAATGGCTACCTCAATAATATCACTCAGAATATACACTATATACCTCTTACTGTATTCGGTCAGCCGAGACGAGATGCGCTGGCCTCAAGTCTAAGACACATATCTAGAACATTCTCAGTATGAATTATAGGGGATGAGAGAAAATAGAGAAAAAGAGAGACAGATAAAAAAAGAGAGAGTGTGTTTGCGAGGTGCGACTCTGGGAAGCTCTCCAGCCTTGCTATACTGTACTCCATATGTATGTATATCATCTCAACGGCTCCGCAACCCCACCTCCCACGAAGGGATGAACTAATGAATGACACTAGCATCTCTCTCCACCTCAAATCTCCATATCTGATCCGATAGATCTGGTCCGATCTGGACCGTTGGAGTCAATCAGTAAGAAACTCAGAAGCTGAACAACCCAAAAAAACTCTCCGAGATAGGGAGGAAAGGGATACACTATCTTATCCCTTGCTTTGCTCGTGAACCGTTTTGAGACAAACCGTCCCGTCGGGATCTGCTGCTACCCGCCCGATCTGGGGATTTCCGGGCTTGGCTAGATTTCCTTTTTGGGAGTGTCTCAATTATTGAGGGCATCCCTTTCGTACACCTATGGACCACATGCTGTGGATGAGCCTTGAGCAAACGGCCCCCCGTTCAGTCAGGGTCCCATGACATCACCCTCCCTCCCCGTCCCTTGCTCGTGGACGTTTGACTAGTATGTAGGACTAACTATTTGCCATTAGCGGGAGTAACCTTAGATCTGTACTGTACCTAGATCGCCGAGTGCCATCTACGTCGACTGCTCCATTATAGATGAACATGAGGCGACATTAAGCCATGACCTGCAGAGTGCTATTCCAAGAAGGAGACGAAGAAAACGAGCTATTAGAACTAGCTACTGACAGCTATGGATATGGACGTGGGCGCATGATCGTCTTTCTACACTGCATACACAAGATAGATAGATGTTCTGCACTGGACGGGCAATTCTGGGAGCTTGAGGATCGATCGAGAGAATTTCGGTCAGAAAGGAAATATGGAACTGCAGCCATGACACCGGGTATGGCTGTCCTACATAAATAGACTATATACTGCCTATCCCTTTCTCGCCTTCCCTTTTTTGTCATCCAGGAAGTAGGAAGAAAACTAGGTAGATCGTCAATTAACTATTTATTTTCGTTGACAGACAAGATCTTATATTGACTGTATTGAATACTATTAATCTGACCAGTATCTATTAATAACATCATACTGTTTTTAGATAATCAAAGCACATGCTGCTGAATATAGCATACGCTATACCTCTCCCAAGTCTTGTCATAACAATTATGGAGTAGACAGCACAGTGACAGCTGCAGCTCGCAGCTTACAGTCTGCAATCTGCAAGTCTATGTATGTAACAGCTGCACAGGACTCATGTCACATTCCAGTCAGTATGGTGCAGACAGTATGGTGCAGATAGTCAGTCTGTCAGTCAACCGATTATGGAACCGATTATTGAACGCATTATTGATTCTTGTCTGTTTGTCTCTGCTCGATTAGGTCAGCCTCGATAGTTCGATATTGACCGGAAGAGTTTAGAAATGAGGGAGTTATTGTCTTGGCCTGTTGTTAATTAATATCTAGTTTTTCCCTGCTGCTGTGCTGTGAATGCTATGGACAGTACTTATGTACTGTACTGCATATTGCATCTTGCGTTTTTCGTATTACTACTGTAGTTGAGATTCTTTTTTTTGTAGCTCTTCTATACTAGTATCTATGAGGAGGTAGATGAGCACGTAACTACATTCAATGCTACATTAGGCAAATATATGACATTTTCATTTCAATGCCATGATTTAAATACTCTATACGCAGTGCGTCTGCTAAGTTGTCGAAGTTCTGAATTTCTGCTGGCGTCATTATTGCAGTGGATCTTACAAGCATAATCGAATTTTTTTAAACTAGTACCGCCCGAATACAAACTTATCTGCATTCTATTGCGATTAGTGCCTCGGTTATTATCGTCAGTATTGTCCAGGTCCAACCAAATGATGGACCCCCATTATTTGGTTCGATGAACTGATAGTACTGTAGTAGTATCTGACTATGGTCGATAGTTAGCCACAACTCAGCTCAGCCACAGCGGATGGGCAGCCACCGGTCCGTGCGTGTGGTGTTGACATTATTCCTAATGCGGTAGTTGGTTGATTCGGACTTGGGCCGCTTCGGGATCAAAGCGACCAGGATGATACGGAGTAAACACTAATCGCTGCCATAAACATTGACACGTAATATTCACTTTGTATGTCATAGACTTATCTGGTCGAGCATTAGGTAGTACTCTGTATACTGTCCTCAGCGAGGTCTGATCAGCGATCTAGGCCCACTCATGCTAATAGTCGTGATTCCGTGTCAGTGACTGAATCTTCAGGCATCTCACTTAGCGGCCCACGAGCACGCACCACCGCGATGACGTGGGGAACATGTGTCTGTCAGATTAGCGAGCACCACCTGAGGTGTCCAGTGATGCTTCAAATAACCCAAACCAAATTAATCTACAATCGTCGGGATGGCTGTTTGTGATATGCATGTCAACATCTCTTAACTGGATGCGTGATGCATGTGTATCTATTCCAAGATTTGGCCAACTAGTTCCGCCACCCGGCTGATAGAATAGTTTGTAGATCGCACTGGATCTCAATTCTGGGACAGACAAACAGAGTTGACTCGGTTGAGTCTAAAGCGGTCTCGAGGCGCGCTGTGATGGACCGATCTGAAGTCACGATCGGGTCACGGGACAACGCATCGGCAGCGCGTCATTGCCTTTGTTTACGCACGCGGCTTCCCAGCAGCAGCCACAGCTGGCCGGCGCCAACATCGTCATCGTCCACAGGCTGAACCGCTTCATGATCGCGATTTTGAGACTGCCGGACGCCCCTCGGGCGGGATGAGCTCCTTTCTGGGAGGCTGTTTGCGGCCATGATTGGCTCGTGGGAAAGCATCGTGAGATCACCACGGTCAAGAATAGTACGCGGGATCGCGACTAGCCAGCATATGGCGCCAATGACCCACGATCAACACCTCCCCTCGCCGCCAATCATCCCCGAGGCCCCATGTTGGCTCCATAGGGCTCGCATATCTCGAGCAATGATGATGCAGATGGCGATTTCTTTGTGACTTGGCGTGCGTTCAGACGGAGCGTTGCCGGTCAGTCGCTGTCATCCGATCTGGGTCTCTGAGATCTCGCGTACGGAGTAGTGGGAAACAAGACCAATGGTGAGACATTGTGTTTGCTATTGCAGCTGACGAAGTGACACAATTATTACCTAGGACCAGGTGAGACCAGGTGACTACCTAGTGAGGACGCAGTACCAGGACTCCGTACAGGCTATCGAGGTACCTAGGTACCTAGCCGGGCGGGGTTGTCGGAAGACACTCCAAACAGCGGTTGATTCGAAGAACAAGGTGTCGCTATCTAGGAACCCTGGTCCCTGTGCAGATGTGATCAGCCATTTGGAATTGGGTTGGGCACTGGCGCAGGACGCCTGATGGTGTGACTTGTAAGAAGTGAGATTTAAGCGCCGGGAAAGATTAGAGCAGATAGCACATGCTGATGCACATGGAGGCGCAGGCAGAGTGGGACTCGACATGCATCCTCCGACTCTCAGAACGAGACTGGGGGCAAGTTGGAAACAGGATTGAATGTGAGCAATATGTTTTTCTCAAGCCTTTGTTTTTTCTTGGTCCGACCAGAAACTGGGATGATCCTTGAGAAACTTAGCGGGATACCCCCGTTAACTTTTACAGTAGAGTCAAAAGAGCCACAGCAAAGGCTCTGCGCTACGGCTACCAATTCGAGATATTGGAGACATCCTTGCATGTCAGCATTGCTGACAAAATGCACGCCCTCATGACTTCTCACGAGATTGTCTTCTGCACGATCTGACGAGTCTGGGACAGCACATATTATTGGGTGAGATATCTAAGGAATGCATATCCACTTGCATCCTCCGCTGCGGACCGTTCCCCGGAGCACGAGTTATAGCTACCAGCTTCTAAGTAGGTATGCCGGCTTGGAG
Organism: Rasamsonia emersonii CBS 393.64; assembly: GCF_000968595.1. Lineage (NCBI taxonomy): Eukaryota > Fungi > Ascomycota > Eurotiomycetes > Eurotiales > Trichocomaceae > Rasamsonia > Rasamsonia emersonii. The sequence goes on from NW_013563246.1 coordinate 105,755, forward strand.
AATCCTCCGGTTGGACAGGCACTCAGTGCAGGACCTATATATAACGAGGTTCTTGTGGATTCGAATTGAGCGGTCCACGCAGCGATCATCGTCGTCTTTGATACGGCAGTATAAATGCTATGCTGATGGAATGCTGTGGCTAGCTGTAGATTGACTTGACACAGGATAGGTGGGACATTGTTCTCAAATCCTGCCTCCATTGAACACACAATCTAAGCTGAAAATCCCCCTAAAATGAGTTCTTATTCCGGGTTCAGTATAAGGTCGATTTCGATTGAGAGTTTTACCAGTCCTTCTTGTATGGCTAAACCATGAACTCCTGAGGCTAGACCGCACCAAGTGCGCTTCTCGAAGAAGATTCTACGGCGCATTCTTAACACCTGTCGAGATTTCTTGATCGCCCAGGAACACAGCAACAGTTCCGCGGATCCTTTCCATCGTCTTCGTGGATGCGGAAACCGGACGAATCAGGGCAGACGTTGCTTCGTCGACGGGCGGAGACGTTTTGTAGTTTGTGCCCGTGGAGCATTCACCAGCAGTGGGCGGAACTAGTACAATACAGAGGAACAGGGCTACGACAAAGCTCAGCAATGCGTTTCAATGCTGAACGAGCAGTTACTTACGCTACGAGGTTGTTCGAGGACCATGGCCAGCGCTGCTCAATGGCAGCTGGAAGAGAGTTCGTGGAGAGGAGGAGAGACAGCTGGGGGTATAAGCACGCGGGGGATCTTGCTGTTCTCCGTACGGATGAAGACACGATGGCCTCTAATTAAGCGCAGGAATAGCTTCCCACGTCGATGGTTCTCATTGACCGTTCAAACGGAGGGAAAATCCCGGTGTGTGCTGTTGCCGGGTGGACGGTCGTACTAGTTGCCTGGCGGTTCCGCAAGGATGACGGTATCGCTCCGGCGCCTGGACAGCGGTACGAGCATTACAGCGTGCTGTCAGAATAGCTGTCATAATAATGAATCGTGAAGAGTGATCTGGAATCGGGAGTAATAAGAGATCTGTTGAGCTGGTAACCAGCGCCTCGTAGCGTAGCCATCTGGTCTTTTATTGTAAGGCCGGCAGGGGTCTCATCTCCTTTCGGCAGTGCAGCGCTCGCTCTTGCAGGCGGCAAGGGAGACCAGGACAAAGGCTGGGGCAGGATGACGGCCAGACCTTGCATGCAGTCCTTACCGACAGCATGCAGGGCTGCCCCGAGCAAGGAACGTGAGCAGCACCCGTGCGGCCACAGAATCCTCCGGGCCAGCTTCTAGGCGCCCTGCTAGTCGCCGAGCTAGGCTCGCGGAGCTTCGCAGACCTGGAGATCGCTCCCCACTCTCGTTGCCATTGCAACAAGGCCTGTCTTCAGCTTCACTCTTGCGGACGCTCTTTTTCACCTGCTCGCCTCGTCTTCTTCCTCTCCTCTTCCTCTGCTTCTTCTTCCACTGTTCTCACTCCGTCCTGCCGTCTCTGCCGGCATCTACAAAGTCTTCCTGTATCTCTTTCCTCGTCTGTGTCTTCTATCGACGGTCTCCCCACCCGTCGATCTCCCCCTCCGAACTAAAAGCTTTGTCGTCATCTGCGGATGACCCCCTCTCTTCAGAGCTGCCTTCTCAGTCGAATACGTCTCCCGCGGTCCAGAGCGATCATGTCGATGTAATTTGCGCCTTCGACATTCGACGCCTTTGTGTCCCGGCGGTTTTGCTTGGATTTCGGGGTCGTTGTGTCTCGTCAAGAAAAAAAAAAACTACATACAATTGGGAAGAGGAGTGTGAAGAAAGAGAGGCAGAGCAGGTTTTGCATTACTGGGCCCTGTCCTTCGTAGTGTACGACCAATTCTTGCGTTTTCTGGATATCGTCCGGCAGAAGCTCCGCTGGAGAGGAGTCTTCTGCTGCTTCGTTTCGTTTGGATATTCTTGCTACCAATTGGCTGATTGCGAAGGCAACTGAGGTCTCTCTCTTTGTGTCTTCTCCTGCTGGCAGTCTGTCACCATGGAGCATTCGTCTCCCCTAGCTGCGATGCAGCCTCCCTCCGTGCTCTTTGGGCACTGCTTTCGTTCGGACGCATCATCTTCCTGTGGGTCGTTTGGGGGAATGAACAACTTTGGTCCCAATAGCTTCAATTTCAAAGACCTGTCCATGAAGAAGTCGCATTCGGACTACTTTTCCGTAAAGCCCATTTCTGGCTCGTCTCCGGCAGCCAGTTTGGCGGCGGACCTGTCTCAGAACTTCCATATCGATAAGAGGTCCGTTCGTCCCAACTCCCTCCAGTCTCTGCCGGAGCTGTGCTGACGTGCTCGTGAACAGTCCCCAGATGGCGACGCCTCGACGGTCTTTGTTCACGAATCGGCTTGGTGCTGATAGGAGACGTGGTACGAAATCGCCGTTGCTGTGTGCCTGATGTACCTGCATGCTAAAGAGTCCTACAGAAGAGACGATGACGACTCCGCCATTGCCCTCGTCATCCCCCGCTGGATCGATGGACATGATGGACATGTCTCCTCTTCCTCACAAGGTCCCCTTTAACCTATCAACGGATGTTCAGTCTCCCAGCCGGGAACCTTCGTCAGCAGACTCCTCCGGGCCCAGTCCCCTGCAAGAGTCTCCGATGGAAGATACTGAGCCGAATACCCCGCAGGAGTAAGTTGCAGAGATTCTACGGCCAGGTCCCTTGAAGTGTTTTCTGATCATCTCTCCTTTCTTCAGACGAAAACGCCATAACGTGCTTCGTCCCTCGTTGGCACGGACCAAGGCCCATTCGGCCCAGTTGGGTATTCCTAGGCCTGCCCCGGAAAGTCAGTCGCCGCCATTCAAATTCGGAAATGGCAGTAGCAACCTATCTACGTCCATGTCCCTGGAAGATATGTTCGATGAGTCTCCGCAACAGGACAGAGTGATTGGGAAAAACGGTTCTGGCAACTTGCTGGGCCCTCGCCTGAAACCACCATTTGGAGGTCGTGGCAGTGGTTCCCCGGGTCCTGGTCCCATCCGGAAGAGTTCCAACCCTTTTATGCGACCTCGCAAGCAGTGCCGGAGGTCTCTCAGTATGTTTGAACACCCGGACGATGTGGTGCGTCAGAAGGAGTCGAACTCCGCGTCAGAACCGAGCTTGCAGTCGATTATCGATGTCGAGCCGACATACGAGCTGCAGCTGCCGCACTTTATCCCGGAGGACCAGCCTGATAGCCTACCTCGGATCGAAAAGAGTATCTTGGTCGATATCTTGGACGGCAAGTACAACGATCGTTTTCAAAACATTATGATCATTGACTGCCGCTTCGAGTACGAGTACGAAGGTGGGCACATCAACGGGGCCGTCAACTACAATGACAAAGAGGCTCTCGCCGAAGAGCTGTTCAGAAACCCGAAGCCTGGCACAGTTCTGATCTTTCACTGCGAGTATTCCGCCCATCGGGCTCCCATCATGGCGTCTTTCATCCGCCACAAAGATCGTGCGTTCAATGTTGATCAGTATCCAAAATTGACTTTTCCGGAAATGTACATCCTGGACGGCGGGTACAGTGCATTTTATGCGGAGTACAGGTCTCTGTGCTTCCCCCAGAATTATGTGGAAATGACATCCAAGGAACACGAATATGCATGCGAGCGAGGGCTTGGAAAAGTCAAACAGCGATCGAAGTTCATCCGAGCGCAGACCTTTGCCTTTGGGGAGCGGTCGCCTGAGATGGAGGACAGCCCGACTGGCCGGTGTCGAAACAATGACCGCAGTCGCAGCCTTGAATGTCCCTTTGGAGAGGGGTCAGAATCAGGTCGCCTTGGCCGCCGCATGCTCTCCTACTAGGGTTGCCTCGCCCACCTTCGAGCTTTCCTACTAATGGTGCTACGGCCTTCACGGAGTTACGTGTTAACAAACAACCTTTGAAGAATGCCTCAACCGGTGCGTTCTTCACGCGCGATATGTCTTTGGCAATTTCTCCTCTCATTCAGTTTACCTACCTTTTTTGGGTCTTCCAAAGCACTTTGAACACCGAAACGATCAAACTTTTTTGGACAATTGACCGCAGTTGCGTGTCGCGTCGACCTGGAACGATCAGTGTCGACGTTGGCTATTTATCGAGTCATTCTAATGGTCTGCGGAGGGAAGTCTCGGCTGCGGAATATATTTTGCCGTCTTCCTCTGCGCCAATGTGCTCTGAGTTCTATCACATCGGGCTCTCACCCAGTGGCGCTTTTTTACACTCATGATACGACGTCCTTCCTTCCCTTCTCATTTCCTTATAACTCATCTCCTCATGACCGATCCGCGAAGATCCGACCCCGAGTCGATCGTTACCCTTTTCCTTCCTCTCCTACGAACCCACCATCCATTTCCTTGTTACTCACTGATTTCCTTTTTTCCTTTGTTTCCTTTCATCTGATCTAACGCTCAAAGAAAACCGACCCGACATCGACCGAACAAACAAAAAAGCCGCACGCGATCGATGGAGAAAATATTCCCCGATTTGATCTGCACATAGAGTCAGACTGCACTGCCTTGACTCCACACAAATTGGATCGTCAGGGCATCTCTCTTTCTCTTGCAACGTCTTTCCTATCATGTGTGTCTTGTAATCCTGCCGTTGGCGTTTCTTGTACAGATTTTTTCTTTCTTGCTCTTTTTTTTTGCGGATACCCGCTGTTACATTGCAAAAACCCACCATACCACACTTCTTGGTGTCTAGATTGCCCGTCGAAGGATGACGTGGCGTGCACTTGGACGAGTCTCCTTTGTCTTTCCTTTTCCTTGGTATTGATGTCTGTCATCTGAAGTGGACACAACCTGTACATATGAGATCCGAGGCCGTTTGCAGGAGAACCTCTTCGCGGGAGTCCGAGCAGACGGGCCAGTTTCTTTTAGCAGAAATACATGATTTGATGATTTTGAAGCCATAGAGTGGTTTCAGGCCAACTGGTACTCAGTCATAGATGAACAGTCGCAGTAGGAATGTTTTGTACTGTCCAGATATACTTGGCAGCAATTGGCCAATGGGCGACAACCCCGCCCCGCTACCCTTCCTCTCCGCGCAGGAACATTTATCGCGCCCCGCAAAACTGCAAATCATCAGCCCTTCTCCAGACGGCAAGACAGAGAACGAAGGGATCTCCCCCGATCCAATGCTGTGTCAATCCTGCCGGCCAATTCCTCCCCGCCATGGATATCGATGACATCCTTGCCTCCGTCGATCGCGACGACGTCGCCTCGCCCGAGTTGACTGCGCTCGATCACCAGCAGCTGACGCGCCTCTGGGTCGCGGAGCGCGCGGTCTCAGAGCTGCTCCCATGGCCGGGGGCGTTGATGGAGAGGATGATGGAGAGGGTGCGGAAGCAGGTATGCGTTTATTTATTTATGCTTTTTACTGTACTTGAGTACTTGATTTTTTTTCCCCCCTTCTTCCTACAAGTCGCGGGCCTATTACACGAGATTGCGATGTAATGACTATCTAACCCACGACTCCAGATCGAAATCATCGAAGACCTCACCGCGTCATCCTACGACCCCGCCAACAATAACGGCTCCACGAACAACCAAACCCTGAACCTGAAGCTCTCGATCCTGCAAACCGACCTCTCGCGCACCCAGTACCTCATCCGCTCGCTGCTCCGGCAGCGGCTGGCCAAGCTCACCAAGCACAGCATGCACTACCTGATGCTCATCTCGCCTCCGTCCTCGCAGTCGCAGTCACAGTCTTCGCCCTCGCAACACCAGCTGACGGAAGACACCATCCCCAACCCATCCGGCGTGGCGGACCCTTCCCCCTTGTCCCGCGAGGAGGCCTCCTTCCTGTACTCGCACCAGACGCTGCTCGCCTCGCACTACAGCGCGTCGTTCCTCAGCGCCTTCCCGCCTCAGCTCCGACGGCTGGACGACAACGCCGGCGGGACGAGCATGGTCCAGGGCCCGGATACCAAGGAGGTCGTCTTCGTCCGCTGCCTGGTCGACGAGGTCACTGTCGTCGTGCCGCCGGATGATACCCTCAACGAGGAGATGTACGGCACGACGATGCGCATGGGCGAGGTGTGGGTTGCGCGGTGGGAAGGCGTCAAGAAGGCGTGGGAGAGGGGGGAGGTGGAGGTTTTATAGCCCAGTCGCTGCGTTTCTGCAGAAGCCTTGTTCGGCATTATTCCTTTTCCTTTTCCCGTTTGAGTCATGACTATCTACATCCTGCACATCATTATCGTCATGAGGTTGGTCTCTTTATACTGCCTACTGGATACAGGCGTGATGGGATGGCGTGATTAGGAAAAGCTCCCCCTTGTTTCTTCTTCTTCTTTTTTTCTTTCTCTCTCTTCTTCTGCATAGGGACTTATACGGTATATATACAGACAGCATGGTTTACAAATCTGCATGGCGTGGCGTTTGGGAGTATATATGCTTAGTTTGCGACCCCAATGCATTATATGCATTATTATTCTTGTTATTAATATTTATTCATATTCTTATTCATTTTCTATGATATTGCATTTGCATTTATTGCATTCATTTCATTCATCTCATCTCATCTCATCTCATTTCATTTCACAGACTCTTGTCTCGTTTGTCTCATCTTGTCTCATTCGTCTCATCTCACTTCACTCACTAAAAGAAAAGAAATTGCGCCATCTCGCCTGTCACCTGCGCCTTTGGTGAAAAGGAAAAAAAAAAAGGATAAAAAAGGGAAATAGCGAAACGAGACAAAGAAGAGAGAAAAAACAATAAAACCACATTCCCATATTCGCCGCCGCTATTTGATGGTGAATGATTCAGCATTTATCGATTAATCAATCAATCAATCAATTAATTAATTAATCGAAGAAGAAGGAGAAGGAAAAGAAGTAAATAGTAAGGCGACTAAGACTATTTATTTTAAATAAAGTCCCCACCAAGTACCAACCCAACCATCCATCCAACCAGCAAGCAAGCAAAATCGTAATTGTTCAATTGAAAATCGTTCGAAACACATTAATAGAAAAGAAAAAACGCCCCTAAAAGAAAAGAAAGAGAAGCTTCCTAGACAACAGGCAGGCTAGCTTCTATGCTATTCTTTCCTTCTATGCAATGTACCCATACGCCGGCGGATCCGAGTCCGAAATCCGCTCTAGATACTCGCGATCGATCAGGCTTTCGATCCGCTTCTTCACCATGTTCACGTCGGGTACGAAGCGGGATGCTAGCTGGGTTAGGACTTCGGTGATGAGTTGTGAGTGGGCGAGTCTCTTGCGTTGTCTGTTGCAATGAGTAAACATGGTTAGTAAAAAAAAATAATTTTTTTGGCCTGCTGGGGGCGTATGACATACTTCATGATTCGAACAATGGCAGCTTCGATGCTACCACCTCGCTCCTCGTTCATCTTCTTCTCCGTCTCTTCTCGCTCGTTCTGGTTCTCGACTTTGTTCCCGCCCCCGCTCACCACGCCGATGCGCACTTTGGTGAACATGCTCTGGAAATCCCGGTTGTAGAAGAACCGATCCGTCGGCTTGACATCCTTGCTCATCGGCTCCTTCCGGAGAACCCGCGTTTTCGGCGCGACGGCCAGGGACTGCAGGTTGCGGATCAGGTCGTGGTCCGGGATCCTCGTCCGAGCTTGGATCTCTTCATACGTGAGCGACTCATCCATCGGCACGTCATTGAAGAGCAGTAAAATGATCATGGCATACGTCGACACGTTTAGCTCGTGCCGCGCGATCTTGCCGTTGGATCGATAAAACGTCGCTCGGATGTCTGCTGTCCCCATGCCCGGCTGCCACGACAGTTTCCTGCCGTTGTGCTTGTTGAGATAGAATTTCTCAAAGCTCTGCCGGACCGTGTCGATCTCCTTCGGGAAGATGCAAGGAAGCTGAACCGCTCCGTCCTTCGAACTGGACATGATCTCCATCGGCCACATCGTGCTCGTGAGCACGCTGATCTCCAGTTCCACCCTCTTGGGATCTGGATCTCCGGTGCGAGCCACGTAGTCCTTGTAACTGTTTGTCAGGTCCTCCGATACCGCCATGTCCTTGAACATGGCCTCCAGTCGCTGCGTGAACTGGTTCCCGACCTCCATCTTCATCTTGGAGATCATCTGTCGCTCCGCATCCATGCTTGCCGATCGTTTCATCAGCAGCCGGCGGGAGAGATGCTTCTTGTAGTACGTCTCGAAAAGATCCTTGTCGCGGATGTATCGCAACAGCGTGATGCCATTGTCGAGGAGCGCGTCCACCTCGCTGTCGGTCTTCCCTTTGATGCCCTTTTTGAGATTCTCGTCAAAGAACAACGAGAGGTACTCTGAGCTGCGAGCATTCGAGTTGATGAAGTCGGAGAAACTGTTCGTAAAGGCGGTCTGCATGCCCTGGTCAGAGGAGAACGCCCATTCCCAGATGCTGTCAAACTTATTCTTCAGGTTGAGGATGTCATCAACCCATTTGATGGCCGCCGCCGTCTGCTGGTTTACCGGTTTTTCCTTCTCCTCTTTCTTTTTGTCTTTGGCATCTGTTTCCTCTGTTTTCGATGTAGCGACGGGCGCTTGTGCGAACGCCTTGGCTGCGGCATTGATCTCGTCGCCCAGCTCGATAATTCGCTTCTGGACCGCCTTGGTCAAAGCAGTCTTCTTCTTGTCAATTCTTGCGTTGAGCTCGTACACATTGGCCAGATCATCCAGCCGGTCATTATCCAGCATGTACCTGACTCCACTCCCCTCCAGGTTGATGACATCGTTGATGTTTCTCTGTATCAACTCTTCGTCAATGACAGCTTTTATCTTCTGCTCTGAAAACGGTGATAGGGTGTAGCGACACCGCTCTTCCTCCTCTGATAGGCGGTCGGATGTCACGCGACAGAAGGTAGCAGCATCGGCCGTCTGTAGCAGCCGTTGCCCCTCGGCCTGATAAAACGTTTTGCTAATCTCGAGGAAGGAAGGCTCGAAGACTGTCAGGTAGAGCTTAGACGATTCCTCCTCAGTGACGGTCTCGTAGAGGCCTTCCAACATGTACATGCAGTGCCGGATCAACGGCCTGTCGATAATGTGACCTGTTCGCTCCAGTTGTACCATAAAGAGGACGGTTGATTCGAGAACATCGTAGATGCTCTTTTCCAGATCGGCACCCACAGCGGCTCGGAGGACGTAATCTCGGAATAGGCACATTGACGCAGTGTATATGGAAGGTTTGCGGTGATCCGTGCAGGTAACTCGATCCTTTTCAGAAGCACGTCAGCTAAAGCTATTCATGCCCTGAAATGGCAGCAAGACATACCATGTACATGAGCACATCGGTGATCATGCCCATGCATAATTGATGGTCTTCCCACGCCCTCCTTATCGCGTTCAGGAACTTCTCTCCTGCGGCTCGCCTTTCGTTCGACTGATCTGACAGGTCGGCCGGCTCTCTCTCCACGAGGAGGATCGGAGAGATTGCTGCTGTGATGCTCTGCCGAACATCGTTATCCAGCCATTCCCGCTCCAGATCCTTGACCCGTTCGTACAGGTCATCGCCTCTCGACATCAACACAATCTTGTACGCATTGCGGTAGAGCTCCTCGAAGGAGAGGGAAGATGCGTTCTTGGTGTGGATCTCGCGCAGAGAGGATGCCAGGATGGACCAGATCGCCTCGAAGTCGTCATTCTTGCCAGCCAGACCCTAGACGGACCCTTCAGCTCTTCAAACCCGATTGTGAAAATCTCTCTATGCGACAGGAGCGAACAACAACTGCATGGAATCTGGAGACACCGCATGAAGAGACAGGCGGAGATCGACTTGGTGAAACTTGGTGAAACTTACCCTCCTGGGGGCGCGAATCTTTTGCCTTGCTCGCATCGCCATCTTTGGCTTCTGCTGTTCTGGTCACCCCGGAGACGCTGGTGCACAGTCTTCGGGGCTGAAGAAGGTGACTTGCGCGGGGCAACCAGAGCGGACGGAGGAGGATCAGTTCCCGCAGACGGCGAGGAAGGACGCACCGAGAAAGTGATGCCTAGGTGATACGAATGTGTGGCGAGGAAACTGGAGCTAACATGTCATGTAATCCAAAAAGAAAAATATCTTTAACGGCAGTCGCAGAAGACGGGGAAGTGTATAGCTTCTATAGAACCTCACTGTACTCCGCGAGGCTCTCCGAGACGGCTGAGTCAGGAACAACGATTCGCCGACGCAGCTTTTGTCCGTCGCCTCCGCTAATCAACGACCGCATTCAACGACCATTCTCGCAGCATCCACCCTTCATATTCGCCTGTCTTCCATATTATTTGTCGTGGGAATACCGTATCTGAGGTCTGAGTTCAACCAGCCATTTTGCAATGCGTTCTTCAGCGACTCTCCTCCGCAGCCTCCGCGGCCCCAGCCGCCTTCTTCCCCGGACGCCGGCAGTGCGAACAACTCCTTTGCCTATTCAGTCCCCATTGTCGCCCATTAGACCCTCCAGACCGAGCACGAACATATTCGCTGCCTCGAGGCGATATCAGTCATCATCATCAGACTCCGGTTCCACGCCTCTGACCGACAGCGTCCCTTCCGCAGAGACTGATGCTGCCAATGCGGAGCAGAACGCAGCGCGCCGCTCGCAAGAGCCTGCATATCGGATCACATTCACCTGCAAGCCGTGTGGGCACCGCTCGTCGCATCAGATGTCCAAGCATGGCTACCATAAGGGCACGGTTCTGATCCGCTGCCCGAACTGTCTCAACCGGCACGTTATCAGCGATCATCTCGGGATCTTCATGGACCAGAAGAGCACCCTGGAGGATATCCTGAAGCGCAAGGGCATGACGCTGACGAAGGGCTATCTTGAAGGCGACATGGAGTTCTGGGAAGATGGGTTGGTCTACAAGACTGGAACGGGCGACCAGCTCCCCGAGGCTAGCGAGAAGAGCTCCTCGTAATTTACTACCTAGGTGGTTATACCCAGCTGGCGTCTCCGGTGGATTTTTGGTTTTGTTCTTGGGCTATGAGCGCTGCGCGCCATATTAATATTAAATTAATGTGTTGTCTTGACCTAGATCAAGAACAAACACATGGGTTTGTTTCGCCGTTTTACAAAATGTTTATAATGGTTTAAGAAGGGCCTTTTCCTCAGGAAGAGAGGAAATCGATTCGACAACAGCATTATCAGGAGTTACAGGAGTGGGGGTGTTCAAAAATGGACGGTGTTGATGAACATTTCACTGTATCATAATAATCACTTTTTTGGTCATTCCGTGTCCCATCTCGGCTCATTTATTTACTCTCCAAACAAAAAAAAGGTCATGTACAGTAGAACAACATATACATAATCCCAGCATCTATCAATCAAACGCCCGTAGAAAAAAAAGGCCATAATACACACATATATACTTGCAGAAAAATCATATTTAGAAACCACGCCTCCGATCCCGATATTCCAGACCTCTTTCTTTCCTCTTGATCCTCTTGCGCTCGTGCTTCCGCTTCTTCTCGCGCCCGAACTTCTCCGGATCCGTGACGGCCTCGATCCGCCGCTTGACCCGCCGTCCCTCTCGTCGCGCCTTGATCTCCTCCTGCACTCGTGCCATCTGCGCCACGTACTCGGTCGTACCCAGCTTCTTCTGCAGCAGGTCAAGCACCTCCTGCGCGTTCCCGACGAGTGATTTGTACGTGTTCTGGAAGGCTTCGTCGGACGAGCGGGGCGCTGGGATGGACGGATCGATCAGGTGCTGCAGCGGCAAAAGGATGACCGGCAGAGAAGGTATGAGCTTGTCGGCTTCCAGATGGCGGCAGAGCGTTGCCAACAGGCCCATAGAGGCCGTCTTGGGGACCAATGACTCGGCTCTTGTTGTGATTGTCTCGCGGCGCAGGATGCTCGAGATCTGCTGGAAGACGTAGTGAAGAGGTGACTTTGTCTTGGGGGTAGTAACTCCATTGGTCTTTTCTTCCTCTTCCGCTAAGTCCTCTGCATCCTCTGCATCACTTTCGTCGCTTGACGAGTCGTCGCTTAACTCTTCCTCGCCTTTGCGGGCAAAGCTCACGCCATTCTCGGCTAAGCATCGACCTAAGAATATGGCGTTGCGCACACTCTGCATGGCGAGTGCCTCGCTTACACCGGGAGTTCGGAGACAGCGGATGCTGGCCCGGACAAGCTGCAGCATTGCCTCGCCGTCAAGTCCAAGACCAAATTGGCCGACCAAGGGCACAGAGCCATAACCAGAGGACGCATTGGTCTTGGCCAAATCGGAGAACCAGCTCCCAATAAGATTCGCTGCACTTGTCTTGACCCAAGCATGGGGATAGAAGAGTGATTGTTGAATGCTCTGCCAGATGCCGGCGCAATCCTTGCTCAACGCGATAGAGGGCACAGTCTTGCACACTTTTATAAAGAGCTGCAGAGCAAAGTATAGCACTTCCCAGTGCTCACTCTCGCGATCTGCAACAATAGGGTTGATGATTTGGGGGAGCACTCCAACCACGAAGCGGCCTTCCTTCTCTTTCTCTGTCTCATCAACCTCAAAGAATACCCTCATGGCCTGGAGACCTGTGCTGACAAGCTGCATGTTCTCCGTTTGCTCGAGCCATGAGTGGAGAGGCTTCAGCATGACCTGAAGCTGTTCCCGATCAGCTCTGCTATAGAGCTCACCAAGGAGCACACCGGCCATTTGCCGACACTCTGTGATTTCGTCGTTCGCCATGACCAGTACCACCGGAAGGAAGAAAGTCCCGATTATTTCTTGAGCAAGGTCCCCGCCTGTCTTTGACAGAAGCATATGCACCGCTTCCATAACAGACTCACGCCCCTCTCGGTATTGGTAATCAAAGTTCTTTGCAAGGAAGCCGAGCTGTTTGGTCCATCGGCTTTTTGCCTGCGGGTACTCGATCAGGAAATGGATGTATACACCGCGCGCAAGATCCCGTGCAGCTCGCGTCTGGTTGGTGATCATCATTGACGCGATATGGTCGATCAATTCGTACATTTCTGGCACGAGAAACTTGCGTTCCATGACCGCGCGGATGAAGTTGAAGGTCACTCCTTGACGATCGGGCTCCTCGATGTCGGATGTAAGACGTTTGAGCAGGTAAGCGAGATGGCCATCCCTGATTTGCGTAGACTTCCTCTCCCGCAGAATAGCTGCGATGAGCTTCAATGCCGCCTGGGACGCCTCGGTGTTCGTGCTTGGCGCCTCTTTGATGACTTTCACTGCTTCCGTTATATAAACAGGAGCATTCTTGTCGATTTCCTCAAGAGGAAGCTTGATGATGGTGGATAAAAGACGCATGGCAGAGATCTTGACTTCTTCATGACCCTGGACTATTGCGTCACCGATGACTGGCAGGAAGCCGGCCACATTTGCTGGAGTAAGGAGTGAATTGAATTTATTGAGAATTGAGCGGAGGACATCTAAGGCGAAGCGGGATAGCTTGTGGACGTAAGATGAAGTGGTGCCGCGTTTCTCTCCGCGCTTTGGACCTTGGAGGTTCACCAAGAACCGCTGTTCCCGACTGGACTCCATAGACTTCACGTCCATGGCAGGATTATCTTGATATGACTCTTTAATGACCTCGTAACAAAAGACGAGAAGATCGCGGCTCTCAGCTCCTGGATTTCGCAGCAAGCCCACGCCGATTCTTCTCAGCAGCTCGTCAATCTTCTTGACCAAGTTTGACGTTAGCTTCTCACGCAAAAGCGACTGCAAGGGCGAGATCAAGTTTCCAAGGCGTGGGACGGAGCTGTTCTTTGCGAGTAACTCCATCGAATCATAGCTCTTGTTACTCTTAACCTCCTTCATCTTGCTGACGTAGTCTTCTGCGTCCTTTTCCTGGCCCACCACACCGAAGATATCGTCCATCACCACTGACACCAGATCCGCAAGACAATGGTCCAAGTCGCCTTGCTGGAATTCATCCGTAGTCGCCACAAGAATCGAATGGACCGTGAAGCCCAAGACGTGGAGTTGGTAGCCCTTGTTAAGGGAAGTCTTCAGCTCCTTCAGTATGTAACCAAAGTACGACGGTCCAAGAATGATGGCAATATCCCCGAGCGTCTTCCTGGCGACATCTCGAGATTCTTGTGCCCTGCTTTTTAGGATGTTGCAAACATCTAAAAGAACAGAAGGCAAACGAATCGCCATCTCCTCCTCCGGCAGGAGCTTGAGCAGCTTGATGGTTGTGACTGCTACCGGCAGGCGGAGACTTACTTCCGACTCGTCTTTGTGGTGGACAAAGTCCGTCAAAAATGGAATGAACTGTGTCGTGAGTTCTGATGTTATCTTCGATGGAGATGGAAGACTCGTAGCAAGACGGCATTTCGCTGGAAGACTAGGCTCCACACCATCCATTTCGACGTCGTTGTCCTTGTCCTTCTTCTCGCGTTTTTGCTTAACGGCGGTAGATAATGCGTCTGTCATTCTCCCCAACAATCTAATAATATTCTTTTCGATTTCGGGCTTGCTTTGCATGTACCCGCGGTATCTCCGGAATGTTGCTCGGAACTGACCCCAGTCCAACCACTCAGCCAGTGCACCGATTGTGGCCACACTCTCTGCAGCTAGATTGTGAGCACTCTCATCTTTCTCATCTTCAGACTGGCCGAAGACGAAATGCTCGATGAGCGGCATGAAAATAGAGCTGATGTTGGAAGCCTGGATAATCCCCTTTGCTGCTTCTGCAGCCAGACGGCGCATGGCTCGGAGACGACGATGTTGCTGTATGTGCAGGATATTGTTGAAGAAAGACGCCTCTTCATCTCCCCCGACAAGAAGTACATGCATATCCTGTACGGAGGGCATAGTCGGGTTCAGCTTCACAAGGTGGCCAATCGCAGACACGAACTCGGACCTAATCAGCTCGGCCTTTTGCCGGACTCCATTGTGCAGGGCAGGAAGTAGAACATTGCTTATAAGTTCTTCAAATCCTGCATTGTCCTCCTCAGCCTGAGCTGCCCTCTCCATGAAGCGCTTCAGCCCGAACGAAGCACTAGATCTGATGGCGAGTTCATCTTCATCCTTGACGTGGAACAACATGTTGAAAAGCAGAGGACGCCATTGCTTAGCATTCAAGCTGCTCCACAAATCCTCGTTGATCTTGGTAAACGCCTGGAGTCTTCGTTCATAGTCTACCTCATCCAGTTTCCGCGAGGATACAGCATTCAGGTCTGCGCATAGAGCGCTAACCTCGCGCAACTCCGGATCGTGTTTCGCAAATTCCGCAAGGACCATTGAGAGAACGTTCCGATTTTCCTCATCCTTGAAATAATCAAACAAGGAGGATATGGTCTGGAAGACGTCCTCGGTAAGAGACGGATCGCTTTCGGCAGAATACAAAGGCAAAAAGTGTTGAAGGATGCGCAATAATCCTGATTTTGTCTTTGGCGACACCCGATCCTGGGGTTGGCGTAGCAGATAGGTAGCAATTTTAATAAGACTCGACGTCTCGTTGGAAGATTCGACGCATGGAGCAAGGGCAGATAAAGCCTCAACACCCGAAACCAGAACCGGCCGGGGAGGGTCCTGCTGCAGCAACCGATTGAGATGAGAAAGGATGTGCTCGACGTACGGAGAGAGTACTTCAGCGCGGATCTCATCTGCCGAATAATCGAGCATCTCACCGCTCTCCTTCACTATACTGCCAGTTGAGAGCGCAACTATCGGCTGCAGAATCTGGTCCATGACGAAAACCTTCACTTCGTCACGCGCGGATTCCACATTCAAAGAATCCACAACAGCCGGTAAGAGATTCTGATTATAGCGGACGAGGTAAAACACGGATTTCGAAGAAGAGGCCCAGGTATGGAAAAGTCGATGAAGACCGGAGACTCCTTGGGCTGTTTCGATAGCAAAGTTGACGAGTCTGGGATTGATAACCTCGTCAAACAAGATGGGGACATAGGCTGTCCAATCCGTATCTGGGGTCACGGAGAAAATCAAATCAAGGCAACGAATACTGAGCTGACGGATGTCGCGCAATACGTTTGTGTGATTCACAGCCTTGGACTCCGTACTAGCTGTCTTCTCGTCGGCAAGCAGTCGGCAAGACCGAATAAGGCAATAGACAACGACATCCATCGATCTGCCCGCATAAGCCAACATACGACTTCGAAGCGTATCAAACATTGTCTCGACCATTCTGAGCAATCCAGACTGTCGCCTCAAATTTAGCAGTTCCTGGTCGAAGCACTGCGTGTTAATCTGGCCATTTTTCACTAGGTCAAGCTCTCCAAGTGGACCAAATGAGACTTTAACAAACTGTTCAAAATCAGGCTCGGAGAGCTCTGATAAAGTCCTCAGAATAGCCTTTCTACGGCCAGCCTGCCCTCCGGAGCCAGAATGTGAGGCAGCTCTGGAGACCATTCGACCATAGAGAATCCGGAGAAGAACGGGTAGAAGTTCGCCTTTATGGCCCTCTTCAATTGTACTGTCATCTTTCCCGACACGGACGAAGGCAGAAAGTTCGTCTCGGAACCGTGATTCATCAAGAATATTTAGCAGATTTTCTTGGTAGGGAAGAATATTGGGGGATTTCCAAGTGAAGATGCCTTTGAGAGCGGACTTCTGGACCTCTGAATCTCCATGGGTCAAGAGAGAAAGCAGCGCTTCATGGACCTCAGATGACTTATAGAGGACCCTTGGGTTGACGAATTTCTCAAAGAGGCCAAGAAGGGCCATTCGATCCTTGTATGTCCATGACGGAGCAGTCTCGTCAGGTGTGACGGGCGTTGACGTTTTAGAGCCTGATTCCGGAGCATTGCCGCCATCGCCGTCATGAGATACCCAGGAGAGAAGAAAAGGAACAATTTGGCGAGATCGCTTTTCGGCTATCTGGGGTGCCGCGTGGAAAACACGCAGGGCATGCGATCGAGGAGAAGGAGGAAGTAATGCAGATGAGATGTGACCGTGTTCAAAATTTTTCTCCAGTATTTCTCTCGGGCTCTCTGAGCGTTGAAAGTGTGAGTTGAGGATATTCTCAACTTTGGCCGCATTAATGCACTCGAAGTCGGGAGACACTTGTGGACGCTCAGCTGATTCGTCTGACGATCCCTCGTCTGGCGCGGGTGAACCGGAGTCCTGAAGCCAATGTATAGCCAGTTCTGTCACGATCGCCTCTCCAACAGCATGTTCACTGATACTCTTTAGAGCCTGTGCTGAGTCATCCCATAACGGTGCGAGCTTCTTCGAAAACAAGCCAAAGCAAAATTTCGGGACGAGCCTTCTAAACCATTTATGCGAAGCGAGTTGCGGGTACATGATGGAAAGTTTCCGGACCTGCATGGAAAGATGCCTCGCAGTTTGCAGCGTCAGTGGACTTTCTTCAATCTCGATGGCTATCGAGATTGGAGATGGATCATCTTTCGTAGTAGACTTTGTCAATTCAAGAAGTAGCTTCAGAGACAATAACCTCAATTCATGTGAAGGGCTAGGGAGGTTGTCGATGAGAGCATTCACAAACGGTTCGATATCTGCTTTGCTACGAGTGACCACCTCACGCGAAGCAGTAATATAACCCAAGGCTCCCTCCAAGAAAAGGGTCAGTCGAGCGTAACAAGGCCCAGCTGTCACGATCAAATCCCATAGCGCCGGGTCGAGATTTCCGCATTGAACGCCGAAATCGACATAGGACTTGAATCCTTGACCGCAGGCAAGAGTATTGAGAGCCTGGGCATCCGAGGATGGGTTTCTCAGAGAAGTTGAAAGAAGATCATGTAGACATTGTACCATTTCTGGCAGAATGGAAGGCTCGTTGGAAAGAGAAATTGCACCGGGAAGTTTAGCATAAGCATTGAGTAACGCGACCTCCTCAGGAGAAGATCCCGGTGTAGAGAATTTTCCACTGATATGGGCCTTCCAATTAGTTGGGCAACCGACGAATCCCGGTTTGGAGACCTGAGGCGTCACGCAGCCAGATTGCCCGAGTTTGAGCAAAGTAAGGCACAGCTCGTCTTCCTTTTTGTCCCAGAAAGACGTAACAAACCTGAAGAATGGTGAGTTAATTAGTAGAGGAATCATAGGGAATCAATTCCAGTTCTTACCGTTGGAAATATGGCAGAACGACGATATGAAATCGTTCAGAACCAAACTCGGCAAATGTAGCACAAAATGACAGGAAAAATGCCGAGAAACGTTCATCGGAAACCGCTTCCATCAAAGGGCGCATAAAAGGTAGCATTTCATCCATTGGAGAGAGCTGGAGCGCATATGCCACGGCAGTAAGCAGCTGTGGCATCGACGACTGAAAAGACTCGAAATCAGCTAAGGCCCGCTTAAGCAGAGCCAACAAGCTTTGATGAACATCTTTCCAGTCCTTCACCCTCGATCCCTTGCGTGTGACCACGCAGGTGAAGATTAGATCGCATGATAGCCTTGCATGTCTTTCCGAGTATTGATCGTGCTCGGCTTCAACGTAGGCCCGGATCAAACTGAGCAGTTCCGCGAACGTTTCCGCAGTTGTATTATGAATGACGTTGGTAAGAGCGCCTCGCAATACCTGTTCGGCCAACGTGCTCTGGATGTCATCCCCGGCAACCACATGATCTAAGAGGCAGCTCAGGATGTCCGATCCGTTGGAGTGGATACCTCCCTTCACACCCTTGATGGCCTCAGAAAACATGACCATGAGACCCTCCTTGTATATTTCCACATTCCGTGACTCTGCACAAGTGCGAAGATCCTCAAATAGAAAAGAAACCGCGCGATCGAGAGGGGCCTTATTCTTATAATAAACAAGTGCGGCCTTGCGGATCAGGAACGACATCGACTCGGCAGCGAATCTCGCAACGTAAGGCTTCTGGCGCTCCTTTCCTAGGTAGGGGGTCATGATGCTTAAAAGTTGTCTCAGATCTGGGACGAGTAGTCGCGACAAAAATTTGAATATCCATGCCAGACAAGTGAAGCACCATTCGACGACTTCCACCTCAGGATGAGTAGCAGCAACAGATGCCACGAGAGTGACGCTGGTCGCAAAGTGTTTCTCGAATCGAACGCCCAAATCCCTGGCGAACTGAGCGAGCAAGCTCAAAAGCGGCTCCATGGAAAACTGGTCCCTCTTTTCAATATATTCAACCAGTAAAGCCATGATCTTCGCTTCATGGTAGAGAATCTGGGGAAGGCTTTCGGACAAAGGACCAACATGGTTGGCGAATTCAGTAAAGTTTTCCGAGAGATTCATATCAGCCCAGTGATCCAGGGAGGCTCTAAAATGCGAAGATGTCTCGTCGCCATCTTCTCCGAAACTTGGTCGGCGCACACGATGGATTGGATCGATTTTTAGTTTCGCGACGCGCTGAGAGAAGGGTTCGAACCGATGAGCCTTTGTACTCTCCGTTCCCTTCTTCAGGAGCTTCACGGGCTTCGCCCGCGAGCTTAAGGAAGCTGCAACCATCGTGGGGTTGGCCGATATGGCTAGCAGCGCTGTTTGTCGCAGAATGCGATACCCCAAAGATTTGCTTGAATCTTTCAAAAAAGTTGATCGGCTCCGGGGCGACGTTTCTCCGTGCGGAGATAACGACGGCGTTTAGATAAATAGCGCTAACCCGTTTACAGTTAGACTCAGTTTCATCACGTGACTTGGCTGGCCCAAGCTCCTCGCCTTCAAGAAACGTCTGGCCGTTAGGCGCGGATGGGAAATTTCCACAACCAGCATAGATGGAGTAGATTGGATGCCCAGGTGGCCTATGGTAGCAGGGCTCTATATGAAGATATTATGACATGTGCTTCATGGGATGATGGAGTTCAACTGCTGATCACTGGTCCTCTTGAACTGCTCCAGCGCCTGGTTCAGATAATTAACATCTCACTTAGAAATTACTACCTCTTCTACATTTAATACTTCCCAACTATCATTGACGATGGCGTCTAAGATGTAAGTGGGAAGCGCCGACTGTTTTTGGGAATTTGCTAATATGTCATCTCAGCATCGTCATCGGAAATGTGAATTGCGCACTCCAAGAAGTCTTCACAAAACTGGCAAAACTTCATGTCAAGCAGAATTTCTCTTTCGCCATCATCGCTGGAGATCTTTTTGGCAATTGCTCCAGCGAGGAAGACTTGAATCAAATTTCCGCTCTCCTCCAGGGAAACATTAGTGTTCCTTTGCCAACTTACTTCACTGTGGGCAGCCACCCGATCCCAACCAGGATCGTGGAGAGGATCGAATCAAACGATGAAGTGTGCTCAAATCTTTACTTTATTGGCAGGAGAGGAACCCTCAAGACCTCCGAGGGTATCAGACTTGCTGCCCTGGGAGGCGAACTAGCCACAGACGGGACATCGGATGGTAGGCTCAACAATAGATACCATTCGCGATACACGGAGTCTGACGCACGCGCTCTCAATGGCGTGCAAAGCGCTGATATCCTAATCACCAATCAATGGCCAAAGGGCATAACAGAAGGCTCAAAAGTTCTGCCGGAGGGTGTCGTCGCACCAGAAGGCGTCCAATGTATAGCTGACATCTGCTCTACCTTAAAGCCACGATATCATTTCTCTTCGTATGGAGATTTCTTCTACGAACGAGAGCCATTCTTCCACATGCCAACAGAGGATGCTCCAGATGTGAAGCCCTTGACTCGCTTTATCAACTTGGCGTCTTACAACAAGACGACGAAACAGAAATGGATGTACGCTTTCACGTTTGACCCGAGAGCTCCCGCACCTACTTCTGTACCAGTAGGTGCAACTGCGTCTCCTCTGGCCAGTATTTCCATGAAGAGACGGGCCTTGGAAACTCAGAACGAGGCTTATCAGCGATTTTCCCGAGATGTCGAATATCAGAGGCCCCGTAAACGTGCTCGGCGGCCTCCTCCAGGTCCGGACCAGTGCTTTTTCTGTCTGTCGAACCCCGATGTTGAAACACACCTCATTACTTCTATCGGAAATGAGTCGTACCTGACCACCGCGAAGGGCCCGCTCCCCACAGCAGAGACGTATCCGTCTCTGGGGTTTCCCGGCCATATATTGATCATCCCTCTTATTCACTCTCCCACGTTTAGTGCGATTTCCGAGCCAGATGCACGATCGGCCACTTACCGTGAAATGCAGCGGTACCGGTCTGCTCTGCATTCCATGTTGCAGAAACGCACCAAAGGTGAATTAGGGGCCGTCACCTGGGAGGTTAGCCGCGGCAATGGGATCCACGTACACTGGCAGTTTCTTCCCGTTCCTTCTGATCTGGTGGACCGTGGGTTAGTCGAGGCAGCTTTCAAGGTGGAAGCAGAAAATCTCCAGTACCCCAAGTTCGAGCGTTCAACGAGAGAGGACGGAGAGAACGAGGTCGGAGATTATTTTCGGGTCTGGATATGGCACTCCCCCAAAGGCGAGTCAACGTCGGACGACACTTCGATCATTGGCTCCGAGAAGACTTTGATCCTGCCGCTGACACCGGATGTCCGATTCGACGTGCAGTTCGGACGTAGAGTCATGGCCAAACTTTTGCAGCTTGAAAACCGAATAAACTGGAGGGATGATGTGCAGTCGAAGGAAGAAGAGCAAGCTGACGCGGAAGCTTTCAAGGCAGTATTCAAGGAATTTGATTTTTCCCTAGAGGAAGACTGAGCCGGCTGCCTTTTCTAATGTACTTTGTTTAGTGAACCTCGAGCAGTAGGGAGATTCTCCCTGGATGCTATCTCTGTACACTTAGTACTTCGATAATGAAACTGCGAATGCACGCTGTCTGTAGTGCTGATCTGCTTTTCAAGCCTACGGGTCTTGATATTCCCTACATTGCTATCCATTTTGACCATCTAGTAATGACACTGCATCGTAGAGTCGAAGAATAGCGGTCAAGTTTCGTACTTGTTGAGTTGCTCCTGCCGTTTTTGTGTTATTCCGTCCCCTGCCATTCTGGGAAGGTACCTTCGTGGCTCCTTCCTTGACAAGAACAAGAGACAACACGCAAATCCGAGCAAAAGCGAGAAGTTCGGTTTCGCCCTGCATCGCGATGAGACACATCATATCGACTCCGTGCAAGCATCATTATCATTCGGACCGAACACTCCAGTTTTGTTTCTTACCGCCACATGTCGAGAACCTGTCGGTGAATTTCGTCATTCTTGTTCGATGTTATGAATCACACCCTTAAGGAATTTCCTCTGCATCATATAAAGCTCCGTCGTTTGTTACTCGCCATTTTTATCCTATTCTCTCGTTTGGAAGATCGGAAATACAGAGTTGTTTTACAGCATCTCACCCTCCTTTACTCCTTGCAACGCTTTGGTGGAAGACCGAAGAAGAGAAAACCGCAAGATGTCGACCCCTTGTGACACTCCTCCTGACCGTACGGAGACCGGCGAAGAGCCTACGATCAATGTCGAACGAGTCTCCAGCAACCAGAGCTCCTTTTTCTCTCCCTCGCCTTTGCCCTCGCGTTCTCGACGTCGAATTCCCATTTCCAAGACTGCGGCCTACTCTTGGCTCTCTGTGCAGAAGATCATGGAGCACGCGCAGAGTGCAACTGGCTCGGTTACTTGCTCCCGGTACGACGTTTCTTTGTCAGATGCAATCAACGGGCAGTCCGAATCAGAATTGCTCGAGAACCCGGGATTACCCGAGCAGCCAGCCATTGTTCTCACCAGGATTGCTTCGACCTCAACAGCGTCAACCGTCTCTTCGGGGAGCGGTTCTGACGATATGGTCCACAACTCCAAGACTCATCCCGCAGCGGACTCTAATTCCAACATGAGCTCTCTCGGTGGAGGGAAAATCGACAACCTTTTGGATGGTGCGGCAGATGATGGTGTCGATGGATACGTGGGTTGAGTTGAACGGAGCAGGTAATGGTTGGTATTCATGTCTACGAGCGTGACATTCTTGTCCGAGGTTGATGTGACGAGAAAAGGTGAAGTCGCTCGAAAGACAATCCTTCAATGAAATTACGCGGAGATAACGGATCAACATGCACAAGACTACCTTTCTTTCTTTTGGTATTATCAACCGTCAATCGTGATATTTTCCTTTGTTTATGGGTTTTGTCAGAAACGAAGTTTGGCCAATGAGTGTGCTGTACTCGAAATTCATGGGCGCAGTCGGTATTCAATAGATTTCACCCCGTCTCCACAGACGGGATCCCCCTTACACCGGTTTGACTAATGGAATGTGGTAAATAGGAATGCTATTGACTATAGACATCAAGAGAGATAAAGGGGACTTCCGTGAACCCCGCCGGCATGGTATAGGTAATGTTGTAGAAGACAAACTCATTGACCTCGTGGCTGGTGTCGTACGTGACGGTAGAGTTCGGCATGGCGTTCGTGGTGACCTTGAGCTTCAAATTGGGGAGACCCTCCAGTCCCGTCACGTTGTATCCTCTGCGGATGTTGAGTCCGCTGAAGAGGAACTGGAAGTCAGCTCCATCAGCTGCAGTGGCATTCGGATAGGAGATCGACAGACTTCCTGGAGCGGCCACCGCGCGGATGGAGGACTGGGTTGGATAGAGGGTGAGAGTTCCGACCTGGTCCTCGTCGATTGCCCACTGGATCACAGCGGGATTGAACGCACCGGGGTTCTGGGCCGGTCCACCAACGACGTGCTCGGCCACGGTTTCGGCGCCGATGGTGATATTATCGGACATCCAGGCGGTGATATTCCGAGGGTACGTGTCGAATGGTGGAGAATATGCCTGGAAGGTAACCATGTGCTCGCCGGGGAAGTTGACCAGAGCATCCGTGGCTTCGGCAGAGAGATACTTGACCATCTCCGGCATGGCGAGAGCGAACAGCGGATAAAACGCAAAGTCGTCCTGATGATACATACCGGACGTTTGGTGTGGGAAGGGGGCATACTCGCGGCCAACAGCGCCCCAGATGACGGCCCCGACGAGCGAGACGTACTCCTGCATGTCGTAGCCGTAGGAGCGATCCCACGGACCGGCAAGATTCTTCAAGTTGGCGTTGTACAGTTGTGCCAAATCGTCCCAGGCGGCGGTCAGCATTTCGGCGCCGTATTTCTTCAGCACACTTCCCCGGGGCGCGTACTGATTCCACAGCGCCAATGCCCACATCGAAACGCCCGCGTAAGTCGGGGAATTGAACTCGGACAGGGTGCGATGCTGACTCCAGAGACCGTAGGCTTCCTGGGCAAAGGTCTCGGCAGCGTGGGAGATGTTCTGGTCGCCCATGCGTGCACCCACCCAGGCGTGCAGGATGGTCCGCATCAGCCACGGATTCGAGTAGCAAGGATAAAGATTGTCGCCGTCGACTCCGCCCACGCGGTAGAGATCGCCGCGCGCAGCGATGAACAGCGACTCTTCGACTTTGGCCACGGTGGCGGCTGGCAGGAGATGGGCGTAGTCGTTGAGGGCGACGATCCAGGCGCAGCCAACAAAAAGACGAATATTGGGGTCCCACTGTCGGCTGTCAGAGATATACACTGTATTCTTTATTTCTTCCTCGCAATCATACCGTGCTATACGGCTCAACGTCCAAATACTCCGCTGACCCAGGCTCCGGCTCGGAAGGCGCCTGCTGGTAGTCTCCATACCACTGCTTGGACGGATCTAGGTACTGGCCTGCAACAACATTGTCGAAGATGCGGATCGCTCGATCGACGTCGTCTCCCTGGTTTCGGGCCAGCAGTTGGGCGGCATACCACGCCGTGTGGCGCGTGTCGTATCGACCGGGATTGCTAGCGGCAGCGATGAGGTATCCGGCGCGGTCGTCCCAGAAGGCGTCGTTCCAGGCGATGGCAGTGTCGAACATGTCAGACGCCCAGGTTCGGTTGGTCGTGGCGGAGGCGAGGCCAAAGGCCATCGTCAAGGCCAGAACGACTGGTGCAGTCTTCGTCAGCATACTTAAGGGAATGAAGTACATGTATACTTTGGAGATCAGATCGGTAGAGTCTTTTGGTATTGATATATAGCTCTGGCTGTTATACAACGACTAGCATTCCGCGCCGCAATCCCGGCTTGTATATCTGATGAGATGTAGGTATACGGACGCGACGCATATTATCAATCTAATCCAGTCCAGAATCTGTATATAAGTCCTAATATAGTCTCGAGACTAGTAGTAATAGTACCTTTACCGATACGATAAGACGTTGATGCTCCATTTCCACTTACGGTAATAGTCCGTGTTTTTCCCCGCACTTGTCGTTGCCTTTTTCTTGTTTTTTTTTTTTCGTTTCGTCATAAATGATGCGTGATCGCCGGGTTTGCCGGTTATCAATCTATCTATCAGTTTATTTATCAATCAATCAATCAGTCAGTCAGTCTATCTATCTATCAACCGGTGATAAATGTCGCATCTTAATTCTTACATCTTACTTACATCTTACTTATTAGGTAGATTTAGCATTGCGAGACTACATACATGTCTGTATGGAGAAAGATAGAAAGAAAGAAAGAAAGAAAGAAAGAATCAGCAAAGCAAAGCAAAGCAAATGCTACCTACATACAGGTACATACGTACGATATGCTGTATGCTACGCTATATGCTATGCTCTGCTAAGCTATGCTAGGCTATTCTAGGCTATGCTATTCTATGATGCACAACTCTTTCCAAATGAGTAAGTACGCAATGTATGTACATGTAGTACTAACTAGAGTGGATGGAGCATTTTTGTCACATGTATGTACATGTACATATGTATGTATGTACTGTACATGTATTTTATTGATGGTTAGTTAGGGCTAAAATATACCCTCCCCTCCCTGATCGATCACTCATTCGCTACTCGCTACGTGTACAGTACACTGCACATCGATAAACATTGCACAGACCAGAAAATACATACATTACATATACAGTACATGCATATCAATCCCAAAATATACTCTCTTCTCCTTCCTACACATCCGTATCTCGTCTCTAAGACACCTTCCTCCTCTGCGTATGAGCCACCCAATCCCGATACGCAGCATGCATCAACACAACAAAACACTGCGCCTCAGCCGACGCCCTCGCCGGTCTCGGATCTTTCGGATCCATCGGGTTCACGACAGGGAAGACGATGCCCGTGTCGGGATCGATATGGCGGAGTACAGCCTCGCGCGCCGAGAGGGCCCAGTTGATATATTTTGAATCAGAGCCGAAGATGTCTGGACAGAGAACAGCAAGGCGGAAGATTGCTGATGCGAGGGCTGCTGTTCCGGCGTTTTCTTCGAAGTTGAAGGGTGAAGACTGGTCTGTCATATAGTTCCTGACTAGGCCGTTTGTCCCTCGTCCGGTAAGGATTACACCGTCGAGGAGCGATTTGATGGAGTCTGTCAGTTCCTGCTGCTGCTGCTGTTGTTGCTGCTGTTGCTGCTGCTCGATGGAGTGATCGTCATCGTCCTGCGCCATCACCGTAGCCAGCACCCGAGTCATGCCCATAACAGCCCAACCGATCCCCGTACTCCAGAAACCCAGATCTTCATGTTCCGGCCCAACAACATGTCTCCACAAACCCGTCTGCGGGTCAGCAAGGACATCGCGATACAGCTTACACTGACGGACCGCTTCTTCCACAATCTCAGGCTTGTCGCACATCCGGCCGTAATACGCCAAGAAGGGCGGCACCATGTAGACCGAATCGCTCCAGAGCTCGGCCACGCTCTCGCGATGGCTGATAGCGCCGTTGGCGAAGCGCGGTGTATGATACAAGAGGGTTTGCGCCTGACGATGTGCTGCATCCATATATGACTGCTCTTGCTGCTGCTGGCCTAGAAAGAGAGCTGTTACGCCTAGAGAGGCGGGGTCGCCGGATGAGCCTGCAATAGCACATAGTACCTGTTAGCTCACATACCTCATCTTCTACTGCTAGTAGATGAATATATGTATGAACATACATACCCTCCCCATCAACAAGCCTACCCCCCTCCGTCCGAATATATCTCTTGGCATACGCCAGCGCTTCGATCTCAGCACCATCACCATCACCATCACCCTTATTATCATAGCTACATCCAGAGAAAGGACTCTTCCCAAAAACCGTCATGTCAGGATTGTATAGCTCCAGCAGGGCCTCGGCCACAGTGCCGTATTCCCAGCTGTGGGAGGCGAGGGATTTGGCTTGTTCTAGGGCTTTGTGGATGAGAGCTTCTTCGCTGTTGTTGTTGTTGTTGTTGTTGTTGTTGTTGTTGTTGTTGTTGTTGTTGTTGTTGTCTTGGGGTGGTGGTGCCATGAGTGTTGGTAGAAGGTATGGAATGGGATGGAATGGATTGGGATGAGTGAGTGAGAGTGGTTGATTGTATTAAATTATTAGAGTTTGTGGTTTGGAATTGTATGCTTGTCTGTCTAATTATACTGGATTGTGTTGTTCTGACAGGATGGATGATGGATGTTATTCTACATGGATGGAGATACTCTGTATAAGGTAGACCGGCTAAATACACGGCTTAATTGAAGGAATGCAATCGAATATAGTATCACCCCGCACGTCCACTCTTCATGCATGGATGTCACCACTTCGTTCTTTTGCTACTTGTAGATTTCATGGCCTTGTGAATTGAGCAGTTATTTTTTCTATTCAGCTAGCTCAGTGGTATGCCTTGACTGATCGATTTACGTATGTACTGTACTACTAGTACGTGTAGGTATGCATACAGACATGCAGAAGAAATCCATAAGAAAAATACTCGTGGTATTGGTAGAGAGAGGTATTTTTTTTTGGCAGTTAATCTGGCGATACATACACGTATGAAATATACCTTCAGATATAATAATAACTCATGATACACATACCTCGACTCTCGTTCCTTCGCGTAAATATACTGCTATTCATCCTGATATCAACATCACATCGACTTCAACGACATCCTCACAATCACAACAACCATCCCCTCCCATGAATATTCACTTCCCGTCTGTTCTCCTCAAGCCAACTTCGCATTAAACGCATCAGCAGCCGCCTGTCCCTCCACCCCAGCCGCCGTCGCCGCCTGCGTCCCCGCATTACACGCATCGATCGTGCTCTGCGGCGCATTGCACGGACTGACCAGCCGCTGGCAGATGAAATCGGCGATGACGCCGATGTTCAGCGCCGACCCGTGGTTGAACGTTGTCTCGTCGGCAGGCTCAAACGAGTCCTCGTTGCGTCCGTCGAAGCCTGGGCCGAAGACGATGAAGGGGGAACTGCCGTTGCAGGTGCCTAGGTCGAGAGTGCTGGTTGTAGGCGTAGTGTTTGAGGAGGAGGAGGAGGAGGAGGAGGGACTGGTTGTCGGATTTGCGGCTGCACAGGCTGATGCTGTTGTCGTTGCTGCTGTCGCAGCTGCTGTCGCTGTAGCTGTTGCTGTGGCAGCAGCACTGACAGCTATACCAGCCGACGCAACAGCCGCATTGATCTCATCGGCCGTCACGTCCGGGACGAGGAGGTTCTGCGTGAAGATGCATCCCTCTGCGTCGTTTGGGTCGTCACCTAGCCAAACATCAGCATCTGAACATATCACCTATTAGGAAGTGTATACTCACATGAATTCCCCCTAGCAGTCGGATCGCCAATCTGCCCCGGCGCAAACGTTCCACTCTGAATCGCATCCTGCGGGTTCCCGCCAATCTTAGCGATCTGCACCGCCAGATCGAGCGCAATCTGCTTGTTGAGGGCGGCCGCGCCCTCCGACGCAGGGTCCTGATGCTGCTGCAGCGCCGCGATCTCCGGGTTGACGGCCTGCAGGCTCGTGCAGGGCGCGCTCTTGTTGCCCACCGCGCCCGTGTTGCGCTCCAGCGTGCGGAAGATCAGCGCTGCCGTCATGCCCTCGATGTCGCCTTGTGCTTTGGCGTTGGTGAAGGCTTGGTCGGCGACGGCTTGTTGGAGGCAGTCTGGGTCGGTGATTGAGCCTGCGCCGGCTGCTGCTGCTGCATTGCCCAGAAGAGCAAATACAGGATCCACAATCTTAGCAGGGTTGTTCAGGTTCAACGACTTTGCAACCGCCGTTAGAATCTTCTGATGAGAGTGCTCCTGCGGGACTTCGCGGGCCACGAGGTCGAGATCGCCAGTGCCAGGGAGTGGTATAGCAGTGGCCAGGACGGCAAGGCAAGTGAGCTGGAAGAGTGCCGCCTTCATGTTGCCGTGTTGATATGCGTTCTCGTCTGGACAGATAGGAGAAGTTGTCCAAAATGCAAGCTAATATATACACCGAATCGAAGTATATAGAAGAAAAGAGACCGGCTCAGTTGGAAGAAAAAATCGAAAGGCAATAATAGTAACACTGCTCTATCAAAGAGCGACTTGAGCTAGCAAGTAAACGGAAAAGAAAGAAAGACAATCGCAAGAAGAAAATGCTTTGGACGACTGATCAATCGCTGACAAGGCAGGAAGTAAAAAAGGAAAGAAAGAAAAAAGACGAGTCTGACGTTGATTTATATATCAATCAATCGCAGGAACCATTGTATCTACATACAGTAAGGGCAATACGGAACGACATACCGAAACCCTCATCTCATGACAGCCCAAAAAAACGCTAGTCTAGAGCATCTAGCATCTAGTCTAGATCTCTCTCTGGAGCAATCAATCTACCTGACGCAGATCCAGCCATAGAAATGAGATGGCCAGGCACAGATGCAAAGCGGTCGAGAAAGACTTCCCACCAATCCAGACCGAAATTTCCCAATTTCCCATCAGGAGTCCTGTCAGGCATAGTCATTGCTTGGCGTCAGACAAAGCTGGCGAGAACTGATCGTACAGTACTCTGTACAGAGAACTCCGTATACTCCGTAAGTGACAGCTCCAGCGGTAAGATGAAGCAGACAGGCTGTTTTATGGTGTTCCTCCTGTCGTCTCGGTTCAGGAGACCAGTGAACGAACAGCTATAATAATAGACAAGACTATTGGTTGTTTGATCTCGAGCTGAGTGTCGCGGGTTCAGGAGTTCTCACGCTTCTGCGACGCTTCTTGTGTCGATATGCCTGTTCGGGTTAGCGTCAACGACAGGAGTGTCAGGGCAGAGAAGACGGTCCTTGAATTTCAGAGACGCCCAAATGATACATTCCACTTTATTATGATGGATCAGGCCAAGTCTGGAGAGGGATTTCATAATCGCTTGTTCGTCTCAAACTCAATATGTACATGAAGAAGGTCAAACGGCGCTTTACTCCCAAAATTGCGACTGGACCGGCGCAATCACTGGTGAGACCTGCACCTCCGAACGCCAACATACAAACCTGTTGAACAAAGTCCTTCGAAAGAAATCAACGAAAATAATCAGATTCCGGACATTCCATCGAAACAAATACAACAAGTCGAAATCATCGTCTGGAAGCCTGAATTACCATATCAAGATCAAACACGTAGCTGTGAACGTCAGATATTTACTCCTAAGTCACCCGACTCCGCAGGCGTTCATGGAACCGTAGAATCACTCATACAAACGATGATATAGAAAGATCGCAAGCATGGCTAAACGCTTCTCCACGAGTTCGGCACAGGCTTTCGTCCCGCCTGCAGCAGACTCGGGGGCCGGTCATTCGTCTCCTGAGCGACCTCCGTAGGAGGCGGGGAAGTGGAATGAACACCCGGTGAGTATGCCTGGTAAGATTGCTGTGGCTGCTGTTCATGAGCAGGTTGCGTCGGAGGTGCCGGGGAAGGGATCCTCGGAGAAGCTATCCTCGGCGACATTGCGCGGTACGGTTGCTGCGGCTGTGGCTCATACGCCGCATAAGCAGGCTGTTGTGCTGGAGGGGAAGGAATCCTCGGGGCAGCAATGCTTGGTGACAATGCGTTGTAAGGCTGCTGAGTCTGCTGTGGCTGCTGTGGCTGGTCATACGACGGATAAGGAGGTTGCCGTGCAGTAGGCGACGACGGAGCAAGCCCATCGTATGGCCTGGGAGTGTGGAAGTTAGGCGCTCGACTGGCCGGAGCCGGCCCCGGATTCTCAAACCCACGGTAGGGCGCCGGAGCGGCGCGAGGACCATAGCCTGCTGCTTGAGGACTAGGAGGCTTGGGAAAATGCGACGGCTCAGCTCCGCGGTAACCCTCCTGGACGGGCGGCGGACTGGCAGCGGAGCTAGGAAGCTCAGTATACCCCCCTCTGGACACTCTCCCTGTCGTGGGAATCGTGCCTGTGCCTGCATGAGTCGGCGCATCCAACCGATTCATCTCGACATCCTCGGAGACGGGACTCGTATCCTTAACCCTTCTTGTTGGCGCGTCAGCCCACGTTGGCATCGCCGGCAGCGCATCGTCATTGACCTTAGATGACGGATGATCAAACTGTGCCGTGCGAGGCCCTCTATACGCAGGCGGTGCAGGCGACTGCTGATACCCATAGTTCATGTTGGCAGGAGGCGGCGGGGGTTGATGATAGTACGGAGCGGGAGGATCAGCGTACTTGGATCTTCCCCCATGGCGAGAAGATCCACAACAGCATTCACAACAGTCGTAGAAGCAACCGCAACATCCTCTACAGCATTGGACACCACAGCAGACACAGCTGATGATGCAGCCGACGATACTGATAAGAATCAGGGAACCGACGATGATACCAACGATCGCTGGCCATCTAGAAAGAGTTGACAGTCAATTTCACGATCAAAGCCCGCTGGCTGACGGCAGAGCGCGAGAAACGTACTTGCAGTAGGCCTTTTGCATGCAATTATGCCAACTCGAAAACGTCGAGGGGGCGGATTTAATGTCGCTTACGGCATCACGCGCCGACAGCAGCATGGCATCCACGGGACGCATGGTAGCGAAATATCGCAAGACTGCAGCTTGCGAATTATTTCCCTGCAGGAATTGAGCCCAGCGCCGTCGCGTGGAATATTCCTTTGATTTTCTAGCCTGGCGAGATACAGCCTTTCGTATAGTATACCTAGAAGGTGGAGTTCCTGACAGGCAACAGGTAAATGGGCGAATCACGTTTCTGGCACGGAGAGACTGGTGGGTGCAGGGCGCCTATCGAAGCAGGACAGAGAGCGTGGCTTATACGGCCGCATCCGGATGCAGACTGCAAACGAGCGAAGAACCACAGTTGGCGCGTGGTCGAAGGATCGATAGACTAGTTGTGGAGCGATCCACGAGGCTGGCTCAGGAACCAGACCAGACAGACGACACAGCTTAATTAAAAGGCAGAGAGAGCGAAGATACAGCAGGCGCAGCTGTTCCAGAGGGCGAACGAGTGACACGAGAATCCCCAGTGAGAAAAGCACAGCCCCCCTTGAGAGATGTCTGGCACGGTCGCGATAAGACTATCAAGGATGTGAATTAATCGTATCGTGCGCTATGCAACAGCTGACGAGAGAAACGAGTGACGATGCAGAAAAACCTGAAAGAGGGACAAGAGAGAAACGAGAGCCGTCCAACCTTCGACCAGCAGGGCAGGCGATGCGATTAATAAATAAAGAAGGCGCGAGTCTCCTCCTGACTGCCGGCAGGCGCGAGCAAAGGAAGGAGGGGCTGAGCCGCTGTCCAACTGCCCGACTGGGGAAAGAGCGGCACGGCCAGCCACCGCTCCTCCGCCGGCCCAGCGTTCGTCGTCATCAATCATACGAGTAACTCTTTCTCGCCGCAACTGCTGCTTGCTTTTCATTTTCCTGAACACCTCCTGTGCCTGGGTAGCTGTAAGTCGACCTCAATCAAGTCATTTGATGGTTTGTTCCTGAGTCATTAATATTACTCTGCTGTCACCCGCAGTTTTTCCCGCCTTATTGAGATCGTCGGCTAAGGCCCCGATTGTGCGCTCGATCCCCGTTCTCCACGCAACTAGGTTGATAGATCCAAGGATGGGTTCGTAGCTACAGCCTCTAAGCTCTCCCGTAATTAGAGAATACTTGGTAGCCATTAAATGCAGGCTAAATTACTTGATAGCAAGACTGTACAGTCATATCATAGACACGTGACACAGTAAGAAACACCCGAGAGCAACAGGATATCTGCAAAGACCGAAACGCAAGACGCCAGCTTCCCCCAATTTTTACCAGAACCAAAGCAATATCAACAAGCAATATCAACAAGCAAAAGCAGCAAAGAGGGATAACAGCCCTCCGTATCCCGAAATGACAGCAAGCACGTTTTAGCAAATAATTACAGGAATGGTGGTTTCATCGGTTTCATCATCATTCGTAGGGTATTCGTACGCCTCCCACTATGTCAAGGCTTTCCTTTCCTTATTTCGCAAAAGTCTTCGAGGGAGGAGGGCCTGGAGGCGGCGGGTAGACCTGGTCTCCGGCATGGTAGGCATTCGGTGGCTGTTGCAACTCAATCCCCGTCTGCTGACCCCCAAAGTATCCCTGGCCCTGGTTGGGAGCGTAGTAGCCCTGATGAGGATTGGGCGAGTATTGCGGCGGAGGGTTGGAATAGTCATGTGAGTTGTACGGCGGAGGTGCCATCCAGGAGGTACCCGGGTAAGGATTCAGGCCTCGTCGGCGGCGAGCACGGGCGGAGAGCCATCTATCGACACCATCAAGTCAGCTTTCCGGTCGCTCAAGTATGGAACCAGAAGCAAAAGGAGACATACGCGAAGAGGAAGAAGATGATGAAAGAAATGGCGACAATCACAGCAAAGGCGACCCATCGGCCCCAGCTAGACCAGGACGTCTCACACCGCTCGATCCCCCAGTCATCGACGTAGCTATTCCAGATGTCAGTAACAATAATCTACCAAAAATCCGGCTGGATCGGATGGACTGACCAGGTCTCGCGCCGTAGAAGGATGCCCATGATGGTAGTCGCTTGGAGAAGCGATATGGGTGGTGACGTATGCAGTCGCGGGAGTGGCCGCCAAACACAGGGCGTGGAATGGCAGAGGCGCTGGCGAACAGACAGGCTGCTCTGGACAAAGAACACAGACGCAGAAGCGCAGCAAAGACGGCCAGAGGCAGGAAGAGCACTGAACGGGGGGAGATGTTCTTTTGAAGGGAGAGCTGGCGGACAGTGCAACGAAGGCACTCGTAAAAGGCGCAGGCTGGGCAGTGGCTGAGCGAATGGCCAGCCGTGAAGCTGTTTCCCGGGAGGTGATAGTGCCGCGGCTTGGCCTCGCCGCTGCCTGATGCGTCCCGCGTATCACCGTGCAACTGATGCTGCCTTCGTTACTCAGACTCCGAGTCTGTAATTACTTCGGACGGTTCGTACAGGCGTACGACACGAGGCCGCCAGTCTCCATCTGTCTGTCGGGTCCAATACTTCCTGGCAACGTGTTAGGTCTCCGCAGTGCTGGGACAGTACATACCTGCGGAGTAACTAATGAAAACTACCAGAATATTGTGAAAGAAACCATGCGTCTTAGACCTGATGTTCAAGTCAAAGTCCTTCCTGCTCCATGGTGCTGCTCACCCCGGAATTTCTTCCCATACCGTCAGGAGACAGGTATCATTTCGTTACCTCGAAAAAAGCGAAAGAGCATAACACCATTGGAGTATGCTGTTGAGATCAATTACGACAAGACACCTCAAAAAAAAAAAAGGGGAAGACGCGAAGCCGTTGGAGCGTGTCACAAAGGTCAACGCAGCAATGCAACCAGTCTTCGCATCGCACCCCTCCAGACAGACGCCTGTGGAGAGAACACCTCTCCAAAGGGATCCGTTAGGCGTTCCTGTCCATCCGGTCAATTCTGTGCTGCATGAAAATCCAAGCTGTGAGTGCTAGTGCCTAGAATCCTAGATTGGAAGTTGCTAAACAATGAGGAAAGGGGATGCGAACATCTCTCGCCGCCGAAGCATGTTGCCCCCAGGGACAGCGACCGATGGAAAATACAGCAATATTTCAGGGTACTAGTCATACAACACCATGCCCATTATTACCACTGGTCGCAAGTGATGCTCCAGGGGCAAGTGATCCCGACAGCATGCTTTCGGATATAAATTTCTCAAATCATGGATGGGTCAATTTCCAGCAGGCCGGCGAAGCTAGCCAGACAATGGATGGAACTGATCTTCTGGAAGCAAGTGATCCGACAACTCCGTTTTCCGAGACAGACCTTTCACACCAGGGGTGGCTCCAATTCCAAGTGCCTCAAATCAACCAAGATGGGGGACTGTCCGGATCTTCCTATAGCTACCATCCTCGTCGGCACATGGGAGAATAGCAGGAGGATCAAAGTGAGCTATGAAGCGTGTTGGTATGATAGTCGACATAACCGCCTTTCCCACAAACAGCACCCTTAGATCGATATAAATACCCTTTCCCAACTCGAGAGGGATATCATCAACGGTCGACGGCTCGTATAGGAAGAGGGGCACGAGGTAGAATGGCAAATCTGCATGGACGGAACGACGTCCAGAAATTCTCGACAAAACAACCTGTGCAGGCTACAAAGGATAAGCACAGAGATCTTGTATGAATAAGGGTCTTACTTACTCCCTCATAGATCAAGGAAAACACTGGATTGAGATGTTCATTCTGCTCTTTTTCTGGAAGGCGACATTCCACATATGGTGTATTTTCAGCAACGCCGTGAAAATGCGCGCTCTAACAGCCAGTGTTCTAAACCGGGAATAAT
Source organism: Rasamsonia emersonii CBS 393.64 (assembly GCF_000968595.1). NCBI lineage: Eukaryota > Fungi > Ascomycota > Eurotiomycetes > Eurotiales > Trichocomaceae > Rasamsonia > Rasamsonia emersonii. The sequence goes on from NW_013563246.1 coordinate 140,963, forward strand.
GTGCTGTCTCGCAGAGTCATAACTCCGTAGCCGAAACGTGGAAAGATGTCGAGGCATCTCCATCTATATTTTCTGTGCTTTGAGCCTGAATTTGAATCGATCGCCTGCTAGAATTGGCGCAGGAACTTCGATCCCACTATAATGCGTTCCTGGCATTTCTGGCCTACAGGAGTCTTAATCACATGACTGTGATATGGGCGCCGGAAAAAAAGTTTGCTTCCATCGTGATATCGCATTCAGTGGAAAAGAACTAGGCACACGTGATGGCTAGCTCTAGGTACTCAGCTTACCTCATACTCCATAGACGAAAGATCGCTAGTGAACTTAGTTCCCTCAACCATTCCACGTGACATAGGCGGCCTACCGCCTAACTAACTAACTAGTTAGTTAATAGTTAACTAGTTAACGTATTTCCCGGCTGTTTCGATCACCCGGTTGCTCCGATCACTAGAATACCCATACAAAATGCGTTTTTTTGTACGCTCATATCTCAACAAGCTTTAAAGATATTAAAGAGATATTTTATATACTATAATTATAAAGTATTTACAGCATACAGCATTAATCAGAAGTAGTCTATGTGACGATTCAACTTGCCTGTCGTCACGTGAGCGGTGAGAAAAGCGGTGAGGTATAGGTACGGCAGAATACTTGCATAAATCGCCTCGCTAGCGACCTGGCTCCCTTCCTTCTTCTCCTCTCCTCCCAGCCTAGTCTCTTGTAATTTAGATCGCTCCTAGTGATAAGAAACTGCTCTATTGCCTGGAATTGGATCCGTCACAGTCTACTCTATTATTTACTGGAATAATATAAAATACAGTGTAATTTTTATGTAAAATTAAAAAATAGGTATCTAAAAAGCAATATATATAATATTAACCTTATATTTCTCTTACAAGTAGTTATACCTATATATAATCTGATTTTAAAATTAAAGGCCAGGATATAATATAGACATTGTGGTATGAGCGTACAAAAAAACGCATTTTGTATGGGTATTCTAGTGATCGGAGCAACCGGGTGATCGAAACAGCCGGGAAATACGTTACCTCTTTGTCTGCTGACATCAGCATAGATGGGCATCGCTCCCGATTAAGGATAGCGGTGGCGGAATTTCTGTCTTATGCCTGATTAGTCTATGGTGTAAGGAGACTGAGATAATAGTGGACTTGCACTTTCTTTGCTCCTTTGCAGTTCCACAGGCTGTGTCGTAGGCCTTGCTATAGCCACATGATCACAAATGGACAATGTTGCCAAGGGAGTGGTGCTAGCATGAATCCAATTCATGCTTCCGCAACTCAAATGGGACTTCAAATCAGAGGGTATAAAAAACAAGGTGTCAGGTCCTCAGAGCCCTATCCTGTATCTAACAATAAGAGGAATATCGTGGTGATCTAGCATTGATAAGTCTCCCATTTTGATAGTCTAGAGCTCGCGTTGAGTACCGCTGCTGGGTGGTGGAGTACCATTTCTGGGTGATTGAGTGCCATTTCTCGGTGGTGGAGTGCCATTTCTGGGTGGCGGAGTACGTAGTAATTTCCATTCCAGGATTTTTGCCAAACCTTTCCGCTTTTGCCTAGATGCAACATGTTCTTGCATCCCTCCCCTCAGGGGACCAGCCTTTCTAAGCCTTATCTTTAGCCTGGCACAAAGATTTTTTGATAACTATCTCCTTATCGTTATCTTTATCGAAAACCCTCTCCCATTGATCAAAGGTTCGAGCTTCAGGAAGTCCTTCTGTGGTTGTGCCGGCGTATAATACAAATGTGCTGGATAATCAGCTCGATTATATTGAACCAACAGCTACAGATGATACTTACAAGGCACAATCTTTGTCTCGCGCTAACCAAAGAGCACCAATTTCTGGCTTTTTCCTGATTGCCTTTATAATTAAAGGCCTCAATGTCTCAGGAGGAGGAGTAACAGCCTGCTGTTCAACAGGCTTGAATTCATTTTCGTCCATTTGCACGAAATAGTTTTCATGCCCACTGTGTGCTTGCTTTAGCTAGTTCTCTTCATTAGGGGAAGATATATAGATACCATAGCTCCTGATCCCGCAAAATTTTAGCCCATGAAATCACAACAGTTGCATTCTGGTCGATCTCTTTGCCCTTGGGGCCGTATTTCAAACGACATTCAAGTGTCTGATTTGTCAGATGCCTCTCCCTTTTATTTTACTTGGAGTGTTACTTCGTTAAATAGAAAAACAAAAACAAAAAGACGTGACAGACAGAAAAAGACTATCTGAAAACACACATAAAGGTGGTACACATAAACATGTATAAAAATTATTATATAAATGCTTGATTATTTTTTTTTGGTTGGAAAGAGAGAAGGGAGGACGTTGAGAATTTCTTTATTTCCTTTCCTTCCTTTTTTTTTTCTCACTCAATACTTTCTTATATATGGTGCAACTCCACCAAAAAGCAATACAATGACATTAGCTTTCGGCGAATTACAGCATGTCCAGGCCGGCGGCTCCAACAATATATATATAATATATTCCGAGTTTCTCGTTGATTTTCCTCCTAACACATTCTTAGTTAACCTTCAGCCCTTAATTAGTAAGAAGCAATTAAATCTTAATATACTTTTTTCTCTTGTTTATAAAAATACGGGGGCTCCAGTAAAACAATAATATAGGAGCTTCGCTTCGTCGCGAGAATAACAAATAAGCTTTGCAAACATTTTAGGAAATTTAAACTTTACTCCGTACAGGGCTGCGAGAATTTTTTTAGTGCTTGCTTGCTCTCTTTCGTCGTGGAAAAAAGTGGAGAAGCGGAAGCAAATCTAGACTGTGCAGTTATCGGCTACCAAAGGCAGGAAAATTAACATCCGCTAGGGCAGGGAGTTGATCACGTGAGGCAATGGTCATATATCACGCTGTACTTGGAGCATGTTCTGGAAGGGAACGAACCCCTTTCAGGATGTAACCCCAATTGAAACTGCCAGGAGAAGAATAACTGACAGTGATAAGAGAAATAATCCATCATGGCGGGATATCCGCTCCCACCGGAGCTCACTGCGCGCGTGATTTCCTATCTTACCATCCCTGATAACTTCAACCCGTATAAAATTCAGGAGCCGGCACGTGTGGCCCAGTATGCCACCGTGAGCCGGGACTGGCAGATGATCGTTGAGCGGCACACCTTCTCGACCTTGCATCTGACGACGCCCCAGCGACTGACAGAGTTCGAGCAGATTGTGGCGCAGAACGCGCGACGCCGGTCGTACGTCCGCAACGTCAATCTGCTCGTGCAGCTGGAGTCGTATGATGTCGAGGCGCGCGCCAAGTTCGAGACCGCCGAGGAACACCGGCGGAACAATGAGATTTTCACACGGACTATCCAGTCGCTCTTTAAGATTCTGCAGTCCTGGCCTGAAGATCAGACGGGCATCCATCTCTCGATCAAGGCGCAGTCCCCCAGCGACGCTGTCCCCGGGAAGGAGGGCCAGCGACGTATGAAAGAGGCCCGTAAGAACCGGGCGAAGGACCTCCTGGAACGGAGGTTCGAGAAGTGTTATCTGCAGTTCTCGGAGGAGAGTCTGGATGGTCTTCCAGCCGTAGGGGCCGTCACAACACTGTCGGTCGACGCGGGGTACCGGTTTCAGCGGCTAATCTCCCCGGCCTCGTGCGCCATTATTGCGTCGAAGCTTCCTCGATTGCAGAATGCAAGTCTTGTTCTGCTCGATAATGAAAAGCGAGATCTAGCTTTGAGGAAACGGAATCGCAATGGTAACCCCACCCCCCTCAAAACCCAGCAGTGGTGCAAGGAAACTTTGCTGACAAGCATTACGCAGAATTCGTCTGCTACTTTAATTTCTGGCCTTCCTCGGTGGAAGACTTTTATCTCGTCTTCTACAATGAGCCTCCAGCTAATCAGACACGTTCTCCCGCGGATCTCGTGGACGGGAATGCAGAGGACCCCCTGAGTTCGCGGCTGCGGGACTTTTCTCAGCAGCTAACAGCGATCCACCTGGAGGATATCGTTGTGGGGAAAGAGCTCTTCTGGCCCATTGCCCCAAAAGATGACACGCAGCTTCCCTCCTGGCCAAAGCTAACCTCTTTCCGCCTGCAATACACAATCACCACTCCGTCTGGGGGATGGTACTTTGAGCGTAATCCCGCAGAGGAGGGAGAAGATGCTGATGGCGGCGGGGATTCCGACCTTGAAGATCAATATTCGCGCATGCAGGAGCACCTGCGGCCGCCACTGGAGGATCGGTTTCCGCAGAGTTCTCGAACAAAAGTATCGTCCGAGTTGATCAACGAGTTCTACGTGTCTGCGGGCCGGGCGGCGCAGCGGATGCCCAAGCTCAAGTATATGCATCTGGAGACTTCGTCTGGTCAAGGCCGCCATTGGTTTCAGTACGAAGTGAAGGGGAAAACTGCGACGGCGACCTGGGCTGATATGATCTTGTTTCAGCCGGAGGAGAGGGTCTTAGAGGTCTGGAGAGACGCTGCCCGGCAGCATACGGGGTCAGAGTCCAACCTAGAAGTAAAGCTGCAGGACTTGAGCGTTCCTTATACCGGTTCATATGCTTGAAGTTTAGCGGTTATTCTTATGTACATGTACTATATCTTTTCTTTTTTATTGTTCAACTTTGAAGTATGCACATACATGTCCATACATACGTATGAGAAGTTTACTTTTACCAACGACTACATACATACATACCTATGTACATACATGCCCAGGGAGGGGAGGTTGACATAGCCCTATAGTGTAGTGTAGTGTAGTGTAGTGTAGTGTTGTCCCGAGTAAATACAAGCAGGCTTAGATCTCATCGACCTGACCACCTCACACACACGCAGACATGCAGACACGCAGACTGGACCCTACGTATTCACCTCGACTAAGAGGATACACCGACACAGTACGCTTCGTTGGCCCAGAAGCTAACAGAAAGAAACGAAAATTAGTCACGTTCTTGGCTGTATGAATAAATAAGTGAGTACACTTACTTTTTGCAGTCATTGTTGAGCACCGGATTCCACTCGTCTATGGGTTGTCATGCTGGTTAGTTCCTGCTCAAGCCAAAGTGTCAGACAGACTTACAAAGCTCAGCCAGCGTTATATTGTTGCGGTCTGCAAAAATCTGGCACCCATCTCTGGACTGGGCAACAGCATACGCGTCACAGTTGCTTGGAATACCCGACTGCGTTGGTGCCGGAGGGGTGACGCTCGTGGTGGTGGCGGAGGTTGTGGCGCTGGCGGTGGTGGTTGTGATGGTTGTCGGGGCTTCAACACAGTATGCATCGCCCGCTTGGAGGCTGGAACAGTCACCTAGACATGACATATATTAATATTCCAAAGGACCCTTCGTTCAAGAGGGTAAAAAGGGTAAAGTGTAAGAGGTGTGAACTCACCACCAACAGCCGGGTTCCAGGCGTAGAATTGGTCCAGCGTGATGTTGTAAGACGTGGCAATGCCGTAACAGGTATCTCCGCTCTGGGCGACGTACCACTTCTGGCAGTTGGCGACGACGCCGGACTGGGTGGGGGCCGGTGCTCCTCCTGTAGTGGTGGTGATGGGTGGTACGGTCCCTGTCGCCGTAGAGGTGGTTGTCATGTTGTAAGAGACGTCTTGCCAGCCGAGTCCAGCCACACAGTACTAAAAGAAGAAAGCGGGATATCAAATGCCTGACAGATGTAGTCGCAGGTGTCCCCTATACGAGGCGTTAACAATGGCCAGACTGTGGTACAACACATGAAAACAAACAGAACTCACCCTTTTCGGTTTGATACCAGTCCAGACACTGGGTCGTCGCATTGGCAGTGATATCCGTCGGAATAGGGGGATAGACGAGTGTACTGGAAGGCACCACTATATATATAGTAGAAAATTTAGCACGAGCTTTCTTTTTCTTGTGGGCAATTTTTGATAGAATCACTGACGGCTTTGGTTATAGAAGGAACCGCAGTACTGCGTCTGATTCTGCAGGGTACAGCCATCGACGGTATAATTCTGCCCATTCAGGACGCTGGGGTTCCAGCGCACAAAGTCGAGCACGTTGACTCCAAACAGCGACGCGGCCTCATAGCAAGTGATGTTTCCATACGTGTTGTCGAACATCTCGAAGCAATTTGTCAGGGAGCCATTCGCAAGCGGATATGGCGTTGCTGTCGTGGTGACGTTCGGGTAGACCGGAGCCGTCGCCGTGGGAAGGTTACTCCAGATGATGCTGGTGTCAGTCACATAGGCGATGGAGATCGTAGGCGTGGCCGTTCCCAGGTAACCCGGATAAGTGGAAATGTCTCCAACGGGCTTAACGCAAAAGGATTGATCTGCGAGGGAGAGGAGTTAAAGACAGATCTACAGCGAGAGAGTAGATCAAGCGGATAACTTACTGGCTCAAAGATTGGTACAGTTGGAGTTGATTTCCGGGTTGAGGAAATAAAAGCCGTTCAATGTGATGCCGTACTTGACGGTGATCATGGCACAGTCTAGAACAAAAAGTCAGAGATCGTCAGTCATAAAGGGGAAAATCTTAAAGGGGGAAATCGGCTACTCAAAATCTCCAGGGCTGACATTGTACCACTCGGCGCAGTACGTGTTGGATCCATTCATGGCATTCGTCGGGACGGGCACTGCGGTTGTTGGCGTGGTTGATCCAATGTCGGTGATGTTGGGTTGGATGTACCCAACTGGGTTGCTGACACAGATAACATGTCCGATCTTGGTGTTGCAGTTGGCACAGATGGGATCAATGGTCGGGTTCCAAGAAAGCAGCTGAGTGAGGGTGATATTGTGTGCCGAGGCAACGCTGAGGCAGGTGTCATTCTGCTGGACAATGTAGGGTTCGCAGGTGCCTTGGACGCAAAGACTGGTGAGGTTGCCAGGCTAGTTGGCACAGCCTCCGACCAGGCCGTTCAGCATCAGAAGCTGATCGGTCGCGATGGAGTTTGCCTCTGCAAACTCGTCGCAGGTGCTGCCGGTGGGGACTGGGACGTAAGATCCCGTGCAAGTAGGGGTTGCCGAGTAATTCGCAACGACGGTGCTGATTATTCGACACGGGTCAGTTACCCAATTCGAAAGTGTCGCCAAAGGGGTTGGGGAATGCTCACTTCGGGTCATCAAGGAACACGGGGGGTTGGTGTTGTCAGAGGAGGAGCCGTTACGCCGCACCATAAGACCGAGGCGGAATATTGGCTGGCGAGGTCGTCATCGTACATTCGTGGATCCTCCAGCTGAGCTCGCATTGCCCCGAGACCGCCGTTGCCACACGGATCAACAGCGGTGCCATTCGTCGTGTTATTTCCAGTCAGGGCGTAGCAGAAGTTTGGTGGATTCGAACTTGATTGCTGTCAGCGCTGTCACAGGAATTAGTTAGGTCAATGGACGTACTCATCCTGCGTGCAAGTCAAGTTGTAGCTGAGGAAGTAGTAATCCACCAAGGCAATGGGCTTGACTGAAACGCCTTCGACATTGTAGATATCATTCATGGTCCCGATGCCATACACATAGGCTGTCGCATTTGCGGGTTCATCGGTATACACATCATTGACACAGGCCTCCAGGACATTGGCACGGAAACTGGAAATCGAGTCGGAGCAGGCCGTGGTACACAGCGCCGTTATATCGTTCATCGTCAGCCCACCCCAGACATAGAGAGAGCTCGAATACCCAATGGCAGCAGAGTAGTTGAGCGATCCGGCCAGCGCATTGGCACAGTCACTTGAGAACATAGTCAGATCCGAGATATTGAATAACTGGGTAGGCCCCGACGTCGTATTGGAAAGAAGAAGCGAGTGAGCCGTCGTGTTTGAACTGGCAGGAGAAGATGCATTTCTGCGGACATGCGATGCAGCACCGTGGTGCAGGTCGCGGTGCACAAAATGACCCCATGGGTCGTGATGTTTGGAAGCGACAAGGAGCGGAAAGACGCTGGCCAGAAGCCAGAGTCCAAGAATACGGCAACAAAAGAGTGAAGGTGAAGGCATTGTTGAACGAGCGTACAAAGCAAAAAACATTGTTCTGAGGAAAGCAACGAGGGGGCACTATAGGTGGGGAAGGGGGGGGGGGGGGGGAATAATTGCTGTATACTAGGGCACGACAGTACTACATGTAGTAGTTGGATACTGTTGGAATTCATGACATACCGGTCTAACTGGATTCGGTAGTCATAAAAGCTGATGTGATACATCATATTGGAAGCCGATACCCCGCTTCTTACAATAAGGCTTATACGCAAGGTTGCCCACATCTGATTAGAATCAGGAATAAAGTCTCCTTCATATCATTATATTGTCTTCTATAGTGATGCTTGTGGAAGCTTCTCCCCTACATGCTTATAGCCATAACCTCAACATATAATAGGCCTGATTACTACTACAAAAGTAGTCACTGGAGCAGAAACATCTGGTCGTCCGCCTCTTCTACAGCCTGGGAATAAGGAATGGGTCACAGTTATTAAATCAGTCAATTCGGCAGGATGGGTACTACCACTATATATCATTTTCAAAGGGAAGGTGCATTAACAGGCCTGGTATAAGACAGGCTTACCACATGACTGGAGAATCGATAAAAGTCCTAATGGGTGGACTACGGACGAGATTGGCATATCATTGCTTCAAAATCACTTCATTCCACATATAAATGCTCGTACGAAGGGAAGATATCGACTATTAGTTCTCGATGGGCATGGGAGCCATCTAATGCCTCAATTTGATCGAATCTGCACCCAGAATAATATTATACCAGTCTGTATGCCTCCTCATTTGTCTCATCTCCTGCAGCCTCTTGATGTTAGCTGCTTTGCGGTTCTCAAGCGTTCATATGGTCGCCTTATAGAAAATAATATGGCACTCGGAATCAATCATATTAATAAGCTAGACTTCCTTAAAGCATACCCAAAAGCTCGTACGGAAGCCTATAAATCAGAAAATATCAAGAATGGCTTCGCAGCAACCGGACTAGTGCCATTTTAACGAGATCGGGTCCTTCAACTGCTCAATATACAGCTCAAGACCCCTACCACCTGGGAGCCGTGCCGGCACTATATTAACAAATTGGGTACCAGAAACGCCTCATAATATTGTTGAGCTACAGCATCAAGCAGCTACAATCTGTTGAGGTTACTAATCTCTTTCCATTTGGATAAAAAGACGGATAGCTACTGACTGAAAGTGTAACTGATACTGTTAGCTGTTAGTACTTAATTCATTGAGCAAATATAGCTATGTATTTATATAAAAAAGGGACGTGCTACTTGTATGTTTAAAGGTACATGTATACATGTATACATATACACGGCTATAACCATATATAACATATAACAGGATCGGGCAACCATTACCTGTCACCATCATCATCAATATCAGTGTGTATAGATATATCATTATTGGTAGGTACTAGTACAGTAGTTACTTCGTAGTTACTTTTGTGTTTAGAAACCGCAGCGTCGGTGGTACTGCATGATCCGGTTACATATAGTAGATGCAATGTAGTAGATGCAATGTGTAGTGACACCCGTTCTTTTTTCTTTATTTTCTTTATTTTCTTTGTTTTTGTCTTTTGGTTCTTAATATATTACGGAGTATGATTGTTCTTTGATTAGATTCGAGATTATAAATCAAGATTGTTGTCATTATCGTCATTTCTTGCTTCCTTTATATATACCTAGATATTTTGGTTTAATCGCTCTGCGCACCCTCTTGCAAGTTACTTCCCGGATTCAGAATATCTACTGGACCTAGATAAAATGCATCATCTTCGACTTGATTCTGACTCTTGCTCTCTTGCTTCTCATCCCACATCACTACATTCATATGTCACGCCCATGTAGGGTTGACAAGCTACGAGACTGGGGCACAACCTGCTGTCTAATTGAGCCAATGGCATTGCTCGAAAGCAGACTGCCCATGCGTGACCACGTGATGTAACCGCTTCCTGGCCAGCTATCATCCAGATAGGGGGCAGACAACCTAGGTTTTTCTTATGTCGCCCAGTCTGTTTGACAGGTGTTAGGAAACTATCAGCTGGTGATGTGTTTCTGGTCAAACTCCCTGTACAACGACTTCTCCACGTTAGCCCATTCCTCATGACAGACATCGACTCTGAGCGCGGGTGACAGGGGATTTTAACTCTCCCTTCCCTTGACTTTCCCCTATTCCAATCATGATGTCGCTCATCTATCTTCTTCGTAGAACCCTATTTTCTCCGTTCTGGCATATCATTTCGCGCTTTTTCCGTGGATTCATCAGGCTACTTCTCTTTTGATGGCCGAGCCAAGCAATCACTCGAGGGTGATGTTGAGCAGCGTACGCCATCACCACATAATGTGAGAATTGAACCAGGTTTTTTTTTTCCCTTTTGCTACATTTCTCGCTATTCATTTATAGGCACCTGAGATAGATCAGCCCGGCAAGCCAATTAAGCCCCCGGAATATCCCACGTGTATTACATACCGACATGTTCAAGTCGGACCAAACATTGAGCTCCCACACAGCCAGGGCCGGGGGAAATCATATATGTTGCGAAAGGCGATTTCTTGACTCGAGGAGGAACGGCAATCCTCGAGCGGTTGCCATCAGCTGAAGTGGTGAAGACACCGACTCCAAACCCTTTCTTTCCAAGAGAAGAGGAGGATTGCCGTCGAAATATGCGCTTAGATGCTGAAATATATCAGAGGATCGGCGAACATCCACGCATGCCCAAGTTTATCAAATGGGAACCTGATACCTGTTGTCTGACGATCAAATACATGGACAATGGAAATCTTTGAGACTATATTAGAGAAAATCATCACGCAATAACATCTGAGCTCCGTCTCAGATGGGCCAAGCAAGCAGCTGAAGGACTTCAAGTCCTTCATTCTATTGATGTTGTTCACTGTGATGTCTCGCCAAGGAACTTCTTGTTGGATTCTAACCTTGACCTGAAGATCTCTGACTTTGCTGGTGCTTCGCTATCTGGTTCAGAGCCATCTGCCTATTCAGCAACTCGATTTCGACATCCAGATTGCAACTGGGATGTTCCTCCCCGTTTTGAGGATGATATTTTCAGTCTCGGCTCATTGATCTATTTCATTATGACCAACAGCTATCCTTATGAAGAGATTTCTAGCGACGAAGTGAAGGAGCCATATACGCGCCGACAATTTCCTGACGTGACTCATCTCTCGTGTGGAAGAATTATCGAGCAGTGCTGGCATCAGCAAGTGGACGCAGCCCGAGTATATAATTCTCTCACCTTCATCAGTGATTGATTGACCCGGCTGCATTATTCATTTCAATTCTCCATCCTCCTCTCCTCTTCGCTTGCGTAACCTTCATCTCTGTGCAATGGACATTGGTTGCGACTGACAGTTTGACAGAAGTGAATTTCAGGTGAGTTTTGCCAACCTTTGGAGATAGATAGGACTTGAAGGTCGCCTTAGTCCATACACGTATAACGAGGTATCTACCCCACTTCTGGTTGATTCATAAGATAGTTACTGAATTTGGCAACTTGCATAATAAAGAGGCTGAGAGCTAACATTAATTCTAATACAGAAATTCCCATAGATTCCTAGAGATATTATACTGAAATTCCAACAGTAATCCATTAATTAGTTTTCTCTCTCTCACCGTTTCGAATGGGAATAAATGCACCTCATACTCTGGAGAAGGATCCTAGGTAAGACGTCAAGGACCATGCTCGTTGTTTAGAAGCCAGCATTTAGGTATATACATGTATTGTTTGCGTCAAGGTTGCAACGGTCAACAAACATTGTAGGAAACTATCATCTAGAGTGGGGATTACACTGTCATACCCTAAGTCGAGTTTACCTAGGGTTTGTATATACGCCATCCTAAATTTCTAATCTAGCAAGATCTACCTCATCTCCATGTCTCCTTGATCAAGTCGGCGCACTTCTCCCCAATGCCGTACGCCGGCATCTGCGTGTGTCCGCTGTGGAGGATGGGCATGATGCTGCAGTCGGCCACACGGAGGTTCTTGACGCCCTTGACGCGCAGTTTCTCGTCGACGACGCTCTGGGGATCGTCTGCTTTGCCCATGGCGCAGGTGCCGGCTGCGTGGTAGCCTAGATAACTCATTAGCATGGCTGATATCACCCAAGATGATACATGTATCTTGAGATGCTTCTTACACGTCGTAGCGTTGTCTTTGACATATTCCTTCCATTCCTCCCTGGTCGTGTACTTGTGGTGCGTCAGGTGCGGCGGCCACGACCCCTTGACAATGTCCTTGGTCCCCTTGCCATTCATGACGATCTCGTTGCCAAACCGGCACGCCTCGGCGAGCACCTCCAGATCCAACGGGTCGGCAAGGTAGTTTGTGTCGACGACCGGCTTGTCCAACGGATCCTTCGACCTCAGCGTCACGGTGCCGCGGGACCGGGGCCCAAACAGCTCCGAGATCATGGAGAAGGCGTGCTGGTGGTTCACGGGGAACTGGTCGAACTGCTTCGGTCCGCCGTACAGCTCCGTCGTGAAGAACTCGATGTTGGGCTGCTTCGGGGTCAGGCCCATCGGGTCTCGCCCCGGCTGGCGAGGCGCGCTGTTCCACAGCTCAGAATCCTTCAGCCGGTCGTCGAGTCGGGCGAAGGCGAATGGGCCGAATGGGAAGGTCGACAGGAATCCTGTCTTCTTTTCCTTCCACTGGGCGTACGTCTTTTGGAAGTTGTCGTCGTGGTAGACCAGGTAGTCGTTGGTCAGACCTGGTTTGTCGGTCTCGTAGAAGACAAAGACAATCTAGAAATATTCGTTAGTGCTGATGCTTATATTGATAATGCTGATATTATATTGATTTGCATTATTGCGTCTTACCAAGTGGTCCATCAGGTTCTTTCCAACACCCGGCAGGTCAACCAGCGTAGTGATACCATGCTTCTCGAGCTCCTCTTTGGCGCCAATGCCGGAGCGGTTCAGGATATTCGGGCTGCAGTACGCTCCTCCGCTGACAATGACCTCTCTCTTCGCGTAAACATGGCGCGTTTTCCCATCGCTGTCCACCACAGCGGCTCCGATGGCTTTCAGCTCTCCATCGACCTCCTCGATGAGGACCTTGTCGACAGTGGTATTGACCATGAGAGTGATGTTGTCTCGATGGTTTTCCTTGGTAATGTAATCGGCTGACGTTGTACGCAGCCCCTTGTGCACCGTTCTGGGGACATGGCCACATCCATGCGGCGTCTCCCCAGTGGTGAACATGTCATGGTCCAGAGGCAGACCCTGCGAAACGAACGACTCGAGGAGGAGGTTCCCAATCGGGGCCAGATCATGGGGCTCGGTGTGCAGGGGGCCATTGTAACCGTGCGCCTTCTCTGCAGCTTTGAACCATGGCTTGGTATGGAAGGTCTCCGCCTGATTCCAGTCATCATCATTCAAAGCGGAAGAAACTCTACTTCAGTACACACCTTTGACATGCACTTGAAGAACTCCTCACCACTCCACCCTTCCAACCCCCAGTCATCGTAGTCTTGCTTTGTCCCGCGAATGCAGAGCGTCCCGTTGCAACCGCTGCAGCCGCCGAGATATCGACCCCGGCTGAGCTTGATCTGGCGATTGTTCACGCTCGGTTTCGGCTCGCTGATGATGTTCCAGTCTGTCTCCTTGTCGAACAATTGGGACCAGCTGGAAAAATCAGTCATGTGAAGTCAAGCGTGAAGGATCAGATCGTGATTTACCCTCCAACCATATGCACATTTTCCAGAAGCTCATTGTGCGGGCCAGCTTCGATTACAAGGACTTTGACGTCCTTGTTTTCTGCCAGTCGACCGGCGACGACACATCCTGAAGTGCCTCCACTGGAAGAGAGAGGGGATTTATTAGCAGCAGCTATCAACGCAAGCCCGGACTCAACTCACCCGCAGATAATGTAGTCGAACTCAGGCTGCTGTTGGGGAATGGGAGCCATTATCAGAATTGCACTAGCAATGACAATTATTACTGCGAGGTAATATTATACTGCGAGAATTGCTCAAGAGACTTGACTACGGAGTACACCAGACAATCAATCCCTGCACCCGGCCTTATTTATGTACACCGTCCCAGGGACGAAGACGGAATTTCATTCCGCGCAAAAAGCGGTTATCTGTATTACCTGCGCAGCTAATAGCAGACGCCAATCACTGGGTCATCTTCAGCATCGAAAATAGACGTGCTCCTGCACTGCAAGACCGATTTATTGGCCCTGCGGGCCCTGTGCGCTGTCTCACATGAGCCATGCACATACAGTACGAACTTACGAAGACTCTCATGCAGCACGTCCCGACGGCCGGCCAAGACGATATTTACATCCGTCAACCCGAGTCGATCACCTTAGAGACTCAAGGCTTTATCTCGGGTGAAGGGTCCAGATGACGGTCGCCTTGGGCTTCCTGCCAATCGGGGATTTGGCCGTGCGGACGATGCGGCCTTTTCCGACGCAGACCCTGGTGGCAGCGCCGTCATGTTGAGGTGGGTATCGTACTAGCATGGGATCGTTAAGAAGGATCATTTAAACTAGGCGCGGCGTGGAGTTTCGTTAGCTTGGACTTTGACAGGGACATGATCTGCCGACTACGACTCATGCGGTGGTATCGACATGGCATTGCGGGACACAGGCAGCTTATCTAGACAGGTTTCCTGCATATAGCAGCAAGAAAGAACCTCTCCGTATCTCAATTTACTCATATTCTTTTTCTCCAGCGTTGCTAAAGGTTTTCAGGAGCAACTGACTGATCTTTCCTTTTCGGGTAATCTCCTGCGGCGCAGCGCGAACACACCCCTGCTAGCAATTCCGCCTGCTGAAACGGTCGATCAAGCTATATTAATACTGCAAACTAATGAAAAGACGAGCAAGCATCACCTTGTTACTCACGGAATGCAATTCCGCGCTTTGTACGCTGAAGAGTATGGATGATTCCGAGGGAGTAAATGTCTGGGATGGCCTGGACCCTTTCGCCCGTGTCAGGGCATTGTTTTCATGGGCTGTTGGTTAGTAGTGGAGAATACTCTTCAGGAGGTGCTGTCTGAGTTGTAATTTTTTTTAAAAAAAAAGGGAAAGAAAGAAAAAAGAAACCTATTCCCATAATCCACAGCTAGAGAAACTTAAACGACATTTCAAGCGGTGAACAATGACAACGCCCTTCCAGACGGAAGCGTGGACCGAATATGCCATCGGAGTCATCATTCTCTTCCTTCGTATCTTTGCGCGATGGAAGACAGTTGGCTTCCGATGGCAAGGAGATGACTATTTCACGATTGGAGTTCTGATTTTCTGGACGGTGAGTGAAAAGAGAAGAAAAAACAAACTGCATCTGCATCTGCATCCATTCTGATGGACTCTTCAGGCGGAGTTGTCCATGCTTGAATTGATCGGTGCGTACGAACTCTAAGATTTCTTGACTCAATACTAATGATGATGGCTGTCAAGGCCAATATGGCACCAACATCGGTATCTACGACGACATCGGCGCCACTCTGTCCCCGGAGCAGATTCGAAGATACGAAATCGGATCCAAATGCCTCCTCGCCGGATGGACCTGCTATGTCACCTTGATTTGGTGTCTCAAGGCGTGCATGCTGTTCTTCTACAACCGAATCACGTATGCATCGACCTTTGCAAACCGTCATCTTTGCTGAGGTTGACTGGTGTTGTGACTCGTCTTGGTCTCGCGCAGCAAAAAGCGGTCAAAATCACCGCCGTGATTTGCGTCCTCGCTTACATCGCGATGATTGCGGTGATTTATGGCCATTGTACGCCTGTGCGGAAGAATTGGCAGGTCTATCCCTATCCAGGTGGTAAGTTTGTGTCGTTTTTTTTAAATCTTGTCAAGTCAGAAAACTGACTAGTTTGCCTAGATCAGTGTACAATAGATGTCGCCAACTACCTAGCTATCGTGACAACAAACATGAGGTGAGTATATACACAGACGTCTATGATCTGGTCTCAAAGTTGACTATTCGAAGCACCGACTTTATGATTCTGTGCATTCCGATCCCACTGCTGTGGAAAGTGAAGATCCCCCTGCGCCGGTAGGTCCCTTTTCCTCGTGGCTTGTGTCCAAGACTGATGTGTCGTAGCAAACTTCTCATCGCGCTGTTGCTTTGTTCTGGCGTCTTCATCATGACTGCCACTCTGCTCCGATGCCTCCTTTCTCTCAAGGACATCAACGGGATCAACACGAGCACGATTTGGGCGATTCGCGAAACGGTAAGAGCAGCTTCCCCTGTCCTTACCAAGGTCCAACAAATAGTTAACTTTCTGCTGCCAGTTCGTCGGCATCGTAGCCGTCAACGCCTCCTGCATCAAGCCACTCTTCAGCAGTTCCACCTGGCTCCGGTCCGCCAACGGCTCGTCCAGCAACAACAAGAAGAGCAGCCGATCCGCGTACGGCACCACCGATTCATACCAACTCTCCTCCACGCTGGGGAAGAAGCCGCAGAATAAGTTCCACAACAGGACTGACAACAGCAGCGAGGAGATGATTGTCGACAAGGACTTCAACAGCCACTACAAGAATGACGTGACGGTGGGCACTGGAGGGGATGGATTCGCGAGCGGGATGAAGAGTGACGGTATTCACGTGACGACGACGTACGAGGTGACTCCATCGAGGGAGTTTGATGTTTAGTGTTGCTGATATCTTATATATACTGTACAATTATAAGTAGGAAAATAAAATAGAGATGGGATAGGATATGGAATTTTTTTTTTCTTTTTTTTTTCTTTCAGAAACAGCAGAAAAGTCTTCTAGATCTGACATTGAATTACTTGGAACTGGAATTTCGTGGTGTACCGTCTTTGTAATATAGGATTTTGTTGTATTACGAAGAAGGAAAAGCAAAGCAAAACAAAAACAGGAAACAAAACAGAACAGAAGAAAAAAGAAGGAAGAAAAATAAAGACAACAAAAGGAAACAAAGAGGGAGAAATGTAGAGAAGAAAAGCAGAAAGAATCCAGCACATACCCTAATTTGTCTGTCTTACCTGTTCAGCACATATATATCTGCCATGTGCACCACGTGAAATGTAGATTTCATTTTTTTTTCAATTTTCAATTTTTTTTAATTTTTATTTTTTTTTAAAAATAACTAGTCCTTTTTCCTTCTCTAGAAAAGTCATTATTAATATCAATACGAAGCGGACCGCCTGACTGACCGCGACTGACCGACATCCGCTGACAGCCCCGTCTGGCTGTCCAGGTCAGCCGCGCCGCCCCAGACTGCCTTGGCGAATACGAGTATAAGTAAGACCAATTTCCAATTTTTATTGTTCTGCTATTTGTGCATGTCTACTGGTACCAGCGTATTATTAGAAGTATCTGCACTGTTGTTTTGCATTCTGCATTCCTTCTGTCTGCCTGCTGAAGAAAATACACTCCGTTAGGGTTGGCCACGAGGGAACTACCAACACACACAATCTTTCTTTTCCGCGGGCCGATCCGACCCCACTAAATAATTACTGGCCGAACGAACGAAAATCCTCCTCCAACGAAACGAAGGAAATTAGAATTAATTAATCCCAAGCAACATGTGCTTCATCGAATCCGTCGACGATTCCCCTCCGATCCGGGTCATCGAGCGCCACCGCATCTACGAAACAACATCCATTCCGTCTCCGCGGCCACTCTCCTCGTCGTCCTCCTCCAGGTACACGCGTTACTATTATCAGCCTCAGCCTCATCATCACTCGCGCTCAACACCTCCGCCTCCTCCACGTGCTTCATATACCATCATAACAAGGACCCATTCGCGTACGCGCTCGCAGACCCTTTTCCCTGTTGAGCGGGCCAGTGCGTACAGCTGCCGGTCGTACGAGGAGCGCGAGCCAAGAGGGTCGTTTCCGTCCGGGAGGAGGAGTGGGCCGGAAGTGCGGATTGTGGAGAGGAGGGGGAGTTAATATCTCCAGTCTTGGGAGGGTTATCCATTAGGGCTGTACATTACTTGTTCATTGACGGCGGATGGGGGCCAAACGATACGGTTAGGGATTAAGGCGTTGTTTCCTGGGAGGCATCTTGGGTTAGATACATGGGAAGGGCTTAATGGCTGGATTCTGGCGTCTGGGTTTCTGGCCTTTTTTTTTACCTGGGTTTTAATGTTTAAATGATCTGCATTACTCGCATCTTTCATGGGAATCGATGACCTATCACAGATTGAGAACTATTGCCGGTTCGGGCAGGCATTGCATGACGTCACGAACCGCTCCCTTGTACGCCTCTTGCTCTGTCATCTATCTATCTATATGCACATGTGTGTACATACTGCAACTGTCTCTCTTGAACAGAAGTAAAGATAGCTGTATATAGTTTCTCGTCTCTGCTGTCATGTGCCTTCGTTTGTGACTGTATAATCGGAAGGAAGGAGCTACTTTGGCCAGCATTGCTTGATACGGAAGGTGCATAGTTGCTGCCTGGGCATCAGCTGGACGACAAATTTCTCTCTGAGCGGTTGGCATCTCATTCAGTGCACTTAGCTGTCAGATAGCTACCATTGCAAGGCTTGTTGACTCGAAAAGATACTACCAGCATGTATGTCATCTGCTGCCTACCCAGTCATAGCTGCATTATCACTGACGGCCGAAGGAATCGATCTCTCTCTATCAGGTCCAGGCGCGATGGCCACCCGGAGAAAGCTTCCAGTCGCCATCGCTTCTCCATGGCTACCCTGCGCGGCCTCCAGCAACCCGAGCTGAGCAAGAGACTGTTCAAAATCATCAAGAATGAAAACCTCGTCATCGGCTCTTACGAGACTGCCGGTCGAGAGCGTGTCTCCATCGCGTCGCAGCTGTCCGAATGGGGCGAGAGCACCGGCGATGAGGCGATTTCCGACATCACGGACAAACTCGGCGTGCTGCTGGCCGAGATTGGTGAGCAGGAGGACATCTTTGCGCAGAACCTGGAGGATTACCGCGGCGTGCTCAAGCAGATCCGGAACACGGAGAGCTCCGTGCAGCCGTCGCGCGACCAGCGGATGAGAGTCGCCGACGAGATCCAGAAACTGAAGCACAAAGATCCTACGAGCACGAAGCTGGTCACGCTGGAGCAGGAGCTCGTGAGAGCGGAGGCGCAGAACCTCGTCGCAGAGGCACAGTTGAGCAATGTCGTGAGTATTCAATGTCTTGTATATACATCCATGAAACAGCTCTGAGCCTATCCAGACGCGGCAAAAGCTCAAAGAAGCATTCGACCTGCATTTGGCGGCCACCATTGAGCGGGCGGAGAAGCAGGCCATCCTTGCTAGGCATGCGCGCCGTCTCCTGCGTCTCCTCGATGACACTCCCGTGGTCCCCGGCGATCAGCAGCGGCCGTACGAAGGTGCAGACCAAGCCCGCCAAATCTTGGATGACGCTGAGAGCGATCTTCGTGCTTGGGAATCTGCCGTTAACGGCGCTCCAACGACGGCGGCAGAGAGGGGACCCAACCTGACGCCAAAGTCGGGCAACGGGCCACTCGAAACGGCGGACCAGAATGTCACGATACCTGCATCAGAGGATGCAACGGCAGGCGAAAGCGAAGCGACTCCATCGAGTGAGCTGAGAGAGGATACACGACGGATCCATTTGACTGACGATGGAGAGACCGAAGCGAAGCCCCAGGAATCCAGTGGGTGTGACTCGCCAGGAGAACAAACATGAGACAGCGTAACACCTATGATTTGTTCTTAAATGTATTCTTGTTACGTATGTATGTATGTACATTTTATCTGCTTCGGACTGGTCAACGGACGGAATGGTAAGGTTGCAATTGAATGGCGGACATAATAACAGCCGCAGTGTTATGTACTGCACTTATTCTGAAACTGTCATAGCAAACCACGTGTAATTGATATTAGGACTAGTATGAGTTCGTTAATTGTGTTACTCGACGGTTTTTGTACTTTGTACTGTACACTGGGTGATGACGAACTCCCATTCCCAGTTTAGCATGCCTATTTGGAATGGTTTAATACTGCAAATTCCATGGCCACTATCTAAATCTTATAGCCTTCCCCTAGTTTTACTAATACCCTTTATTATCCTGATTTATTTTATTCTTTATCATACTATACGATGCCTGCTTCCCTCCTCACTCTTCTTGAATACCCTCCTCTCATGGCGATATCGCCTCGACTCCACTCCCTCACTGAGGTTATTTAATAAAGATAGATACCAAGCATGGATGAATCATTCGCTGCACCTTTTATTTTAACCTAGACCTTGTCCGGCTATGTACGCAAGGCTGCTTGAGGCTGGTCGAGGCTGTGCAGTTGGGTGTCTCGTGACTGATGACACCACAATGATTTATTTGATTTGATACGGATTCTTTTGTTTCGACTCCCACCTTTCATGGCAATCTTCGGTACTCAATTTTTTTTTGCTGATTGTGAGTTACCTATACTCTGAATTCTGGACAAAGCTCCGCTCCGTTCGAAGAAAAGCAACGAAATGAACCCATCAGCCGACCGCTACGCTCTCCGCAAGACCTCACCACCAACATGTCTGCGCTGCAGGGCTGGTACCACCATGCGAACAGTCCGTCCAGACAATCCGAACGGCAACGCCGGGCGACGATACTACCGATGCGAGTCCTGCGGTAAATTCGCCTGCTTCGGAGACATGCGCGGCATCCACCTGATTAACCCCGCGTGCGATTGCCCGAGTCTCTTGCTCAGTCGACTGCAGATTGCGGGAGTGGATGCGACGTATCCCCGAGGACTGCATTTTGTGTGTGCATCGGGACGATGCGATTTCTTTGAATGGGCATATGATGATGATGGAAATGTTGTGGTTTGGAGGACGCCGGTCCGGTCGTCGTCTGAGATGGCGTTGCTGGGGTTGTAGAGACGGAAATAATTAATGGACAGCAGACATCTACATATCTGCTTGTGTTTGGTCTGCAGCTTTGATCAAATCTATGGATGTTGGATATTCAGCGGCATAAATCTATCTATCAGTTGTGTACTTTCCAGTAAATTAATTAATTTTTTTACTCTTTATGACAGGAATGGAAATAATAATTAATTACTTGCATCAGACCTACAGTACATACTGACCTAGCAAAACTAGTATCCTTAATTTATAGTCAGCCGCATCGCTTTCTTTCGATTGATTTCCCCCTAATGTTGGTGTCTGTATGTAGACTTCCCCTTGTTCTTCTTCACGTCTAGAGCTTTTCGACGCTGTTGCCTTCTTCCGACTGGAGCTCCCTGTTTTTCTCTGCATAGGTGCTGCATTGAAAAAGTCTTTTTAGCGCTGTTTGCCATGGATGAAGATTGTCCGCCCTGAACAAGCTGTGTGAGGAGATGCTACTTCAGCTGTTCCATGTCTGGTGGTAGTGGTGGCAGAGAACATCCTATTGGCGAGACAGGCGTTGCTGGCAGGACATGGATGGTCGCTTAACTCAGTTGCTATTTTGCTGACATTAGTATTAACCTTGATTAATGTTGCAGAATTTAGGTAGGCAAGGCTTTGTGAATGTTTGGACCCTAAGGTCTGCATGCTGGACCCTCAGAGTTTGATGCAACTATTGTATGAAATTAGCATGCTTTGCAGGACAGAGAGCGGCCGTTGTTACATCCATAAAATCTGCTACTAGTTGCTAACTGACAGCCTCGAAGAGGTCCTTCAGCTGACCTAAGGTGAGGGAGAACTGCCAGGAGTGTAGGCTTGAGGATAAGAGGACAGATAGGGGGATATGGAAGCAACTTGATACTTGTCCAAAGCATTGTCTGGAGCAATTGGTATGATTGTAAGTGGTGTTTCAACAGCCACTGCAGCTAAGGGTACTCGATTCTCATATGAAGAGGATGAGATCTTAGTGACACTAAAGGAAAAAGACAATCTGTTAAGGGTGAGATTGTAAAGCGTATCCCAGAAGATAAAGGGCTCTCTAGGTACACTACGGATTGAAGGTCAAGGCCTTGCAGAATCAAGTGGAGTAGTAGAACTAAGTCATTGCAGCTTGGCAGAATCTGGCAAAAGCAGAGCAGTGTTATTCCAGTTAGGGTAGTATGCTGGTGAGGTGGTATAGTTACATGGGTGTACTATTACTAAAGCGGAAAAATGATGCGTTG
The DNA here is from genome assembly GCF_000968595.1 of Rasamsonia emersonii CBS 393.64. Lineage (NCBI taxonomy): Eukaryota > Fungi > Ascomycota > Eurotiomycetes > Eurotiales > Trichocomaceae > Rasamsonia > Rasamsonia emersonii. The sequence continues at coordinate 162,948 of NW_013563246.1, forward strand.
GCTCATTACATAATCCGCGTCACGTGCTCACCAGGCGCCAGCTGTGACGCGAAGCTCGGAGCTGCAGCATCACCACCAGGTCCACGTCTCTTCTCCTTGCACTCTGTAAATTAATCCCCCTTTTCGTCTTTCTAGAATTCTTCCCTTTGTCACCGTCGCCGCAGTTCCGGTTCCCCGACCATGGATACGTTAGTCGCCAAATACTCCCGCTCGCCGTACGAAGATGAGTTCTATTCCGAGCAACAACAGCGCGAAATGACAGAGTGTCTTCCGCCGCTGTCTCTAAAATTCGATCTCCCTCCGATTGAGAATGTGAGTCGCTTGACCTTGATATAGCCGTGCATGCGTGCAAGGAGCAGCCTCCGGACTTCATTCTGCTGCTCGATATCCGGACGGGTTGTCAGCATCATGCGTCAAATCACATGCTGACCAAGCCTCTTCTCTTCTCTTCTAGCCCTCTGCTTTCCTCCGTGCCATGACGGATGACCATGCGAACCCGAATGCGCCGATCAAACTAGCCCACGGAACGACCACTCTTGCGTTTCGATTCAAGGACGGAATCGTAGGTGGCCTGAAAGAGACCTTGACGATGGAAATATACTGACAGGAATGCCTCTAGATTGTCGCGACGGATTCCCGAGCAACGGCAGGGAACTGGATCGCCAGTCAGACGGTGAAGAAGGTCATTCCCGTGTCGCGATTGGATCTCGTGACGGACAAGCCTCAAGATGCTCCCGTGCCTGGTCTTCTGGGGACGATGGCTGGAGGTGCAGCAGTAAGTCAACCGCCGAAAAACGAACAGCGTTGGAAGTGAGTTTTTTTCTTGGCTCGTACTGACCTGAAAATTTTTCAGGACTGTCAATACTGGTTGAGATACTTGGCCGAGCAGTGTACACTTCACGGTGAGACTGAATGTGTAGCGACTGTTGGACATCTGTGTTAATCGAGTGGCAGAAATCCGGCATAAACGTCGGATCACGGTTGCGGCTGCTTCCAAGATCCTGGCGAACCTGACGTACGCATACAAGGGGATGGGACTGAGCATGGGAACCATGTTGGCAGGCGTATGTTCATCTTTTTCTTTTATGTGTGTGTTATTACTGTCATATACTCATTCTTCCTGCAGGTAACGCCTCAAGAAGGTCCCGCGCTCTACTACATCGACTCAGACGGCACCCGACTGTCGGGCAACCTCTTCTGCGTCGGTTCCGGGCAGACGTTCGCCTACGGCGTGCTCGACGCCGAATACCGCTACGACCTGAGCACGGAGGAGGCGCTGGAGCTGGCCAAGAGGAGCATCCTGGCGGCCACCCACCGCGACGCGTACTCCGGTGGGTACATCAACCTGTACCATGTCCGCGAGGAAGGATGGGTGCACCACGGCTTCATGGACACGGATCCCATCTTCTGGAAGACAAAGTTGGAGAAGGGCGAATTCACCAATGTTACGGCTGACGTGTAGAATTAATTACCTTACGTCAGCATTAATCTACCGCATTTTAAACTTTCTTCGACGAGCCTTATTATTGCACTGCGTTATACGTTATATGTATGGATTTGTCCTTTTTGATAGTGTCGAATAAAGGCAAGGAATGGAATGGAATAGACGAATGAGAAGAGAAAAAACAAAACCCTAGCCTAACTACTACTGCTGCTGCTGCTAGCTACTTCTACTACTAGAGGTTATTAATTAGATGACGAGTTCGACATGAATCCGATATATCATATAGATATATGTATGACCTAGAACTGGAAACTTCTATTATGTCGTACGTTGTTAAACTCGCCAGTATTCAGTATTGATTAGGTAGTAAGTACTGTACTTCACTAACTAAATGGCTCTATGATTACACATACACTCGTACAAAGCAATAAATAAGAAAAAAAATAAAAATAAAAAAGGTCAGATCAGATCTGCTGTGTATACTTATATACCATAGATTTATGTACGTAGGTACCTAGACATGCAATGCAATGCATAAAACACATTCAATCCAATGAAAGAAAGAAACTCTCTCTCTCGTGCACGCGCCCATGAACATGATATGATATGATAGGATAGAATGATAACATAACATCTATCCAGATAATAAAACAAAAAAAATAAAAAACAATAACACGACGCAAGACAAGACAAGGCAAGGTAAGGCAAGGCAGACATAATGACTTTTATTTGCATCGTCTTGAAATGAAAGTCATGAGTATCAATCGATCGCTATTCCTTTTTCTTTCTTTCTTTCTTTCTTTCGTGGTCAGTCATGTACTAGCTTCTTGTCCGACCGATCTAATTGTCGACCCAGAATTTCATCTTGATGCCCATCGCTGCTAGCTCCACGTCCAGATACCGCAGGACACCCGGAACAGCGACTACCGTCACGTTGTCGCCGCCCACGTACCGTCGTCCCTCGCCGTCTTCCCACACTTCGGCCCGCGAGTCCTCGAAGACTGCTTCCCGCGCGCAGCGCCGGCAGCGCACGATGCCGTTGACGCCGCCCAGCGCGCCGATGCCGCCCACGGGCGCTGCCTGGTTCGGCACGACCTTGGCTGCTGCCGCCACGGCGCCCTGGTTCGCGCCGCCCCGAGACTTGTGCGACCCCACGGTCGAGATGGTCACCTGCGTCGACAGGAACGAGCCGCAGTCGCGGCAGATCCACGCCCGCTGCGAGTCGGAGCAGTTCATCAGCCGGTCCTGCAGCAGGAAGGCCGCGCCGTGCGCAAGCAGCGAGTCGCGCTCCATCTCTCCCACTCGGATACCACCGCCCTTGGCTCGGCCCTTGACGGGCTGCCCGTGCAGCGCGTTCACCGGCCCCGTCGTTCGCACCTGGAACTTGTCGTTCACCATGTGTCGCAGACGCTGGTAGTGCACGACTCCTAGGTAGATGTCGGCCGCGAACTCCTTGCCCGTGATCCCGCTGTACATCGGCTCGTTCCCGTAGTAGTTGTACCCGGCTTTGCGAAGCTGCTCGCCGAAATAGTCCGCCGCCGTGTAGTCTTCGTTGAACTGGAAGGGCGTTGAATCTTGTGGGTGACCATGAAGAGCACCGGCTTTGCCGGCCATGGATTCGATGATCTGCGCGATTGTCATACCTGCATCAATTTAGCACCGGTACGAATCAATAGAAGAGAAAGAGACAGAGAGAGAGATGACATACGAGAAGGGAACGCGTGCGGGTTGATGATCAGGTCCGGCTGGATCCCGCTCTCCGAGAAGGGCATATCGACCGCTGGCCACAGTTGGGAACAGACACCTTTCTGTCCGTGACGCGAGGAGAATTTGTCACCAATGATCGGCTTTCGAGGAATGCGGAATTTCACGCTGATCGCCTGGATGGGTTCATTTCCATTCTCGGAACCAACCAGGCGAACGCTATCAATGTACCCCTCCTCTTGGTCTTTATACTTCAGGAAATGCGTCTGACCGTCGACGTTGACGTACGAGTCACTGGCAGGGTCGTAACGGACGGTGTGCCAGGCCGCAATGACGCTCCCCTCTCTAACTTTGACGCCGATGTGAGGAAGACCGTCTTCATCCAGGGTGTTGCGCCACTCCGCCCTGATCTCGGCCCCGGGAGCAAACCCAAACAGTTTGCTGATCTCGCGTTTCGACTTGCTTCGACGGGACTCCTTCTCGTCCAGGTTGAAGAATTTTGTCTTGTAAATCGTTCCATAACCGAAGCCACGCTCGTGAGACGATTTATTAATAATCATGGCGTCGTCCATGTCATAACCCGTGTATGAAATAATAGCCACAATGGCGTTTGTGCCGTTCGGGAAGTTGTCCAGTCCGTATTCATTGTACAATGGCGGCCGAACAATCGGCGTCTGGCCCATCTCCAATCGGTAGAGCTTGTTATCTGTGCGGTATGCAAAGGCAGTGCCAGGCGTACCCATGGTCTGTTTGCTCATCTGGCACTGGTACATATTCCGGGGCGACTGGTTGTTGTCGGAGAAGGGGGTCAAGTTGGCCAAGATGGACAGGATGTTGGTGGGCGTGAACTCGATGTGGGTGGAGACTCCAGAAATGACATCCGACGGCATACATGCAATCTCCATGAAGGGCTGCTCAAATGGACCGACGTAGTCCAGTTTATCAAGAGCCAGGTACTTGACGGGCCGGTACATCCGTGCCATCTGGGAGAACATGTAGATTCCGGGATACTGGCCTCCATTCGAGTTGGGCACATAACCAATCTCAAGCTCCCGGGGGATGTTGTGCGTGCCCTCGACCTTCCAGAATCTCAAGGTGTCGGCGATCATGCGCGCCTGCTTGGGCGAACAATACCCAATGATACGTCCGTCCAGCTGCACCGGCACACTTTCGTCCAGGGCCACCGAAGATTCCGAACGGACGCCAAGTTGGGCAACTATTCGAGGGATATGAGAAACATCGAGGTTATTTGTTGCAATCAAACACTTGTGCGCCAGGTGATTCAAGAGTCCACATGGGGCTCCATCAGGGGTATGGACGGGGCACAGGAAACCCCAGCTCTCTGGAAGGAGCTTGCGGACTGTGGTCGTCTTCAGCTGGGCGAAGAAGCTTCCTCGGTGGATCATGCGGAAGTGGCTGATGAATCGATAGAAATTGATCTTCTCTGCCACGACCGTGAATCCAGACGTTTGCTGGAGATCCAGACCCGTCGGGCTAACCAGGTTGCCGGTCGATAGGAAGTATTCCAGCGCTCCACCAATATTTTCGTTGGACCTCTTGACGATTTTGGACAGGAAGTCCTTCTCGAATGCCGGATCGGTGAACTTGGCACCATTGTTCCTGATGCACCAGTCTCGAGCGATGGGGCCAAGCGATCGCAACCACTCCTCCAGTCGCTCCTTCAGGATCATCCCGTAGAGGAAGCCGCCCAGCAGAACCTCCTGATTCGAGACGGCATCGGGATTATCAGGTGCGCAGTCACCAGCCACGAGTGCGTAAAGCTTCCTGATCATGAACATGATCATCTTGAACTTATCATGGTCCTGAGCCGGGGTCACGTTCTGGTTCCCCAAGTGCGGCAGCACCACCTTGCGGAGGAACTCGGTGCCAACGTCCTCGTTGGACATGTCAGCCGGAACGCCCATGACCGGACGGAATTTCTTGCCCAGGTAGGCTCTGACTTCGGATTTCCCATGGAGGTTGTATCCCTTGTAGGTTCGCAACAGAAGCTCCACACGGTCGGTGACGAACGTGTTCTTGATTCCCTTGGAGGAGGCGCTTCCCACGATGCCCTCAAAGATCTCACGATCGTTGGTCTCGACGAGCGCCTTGAGGATCATCATGACGGGAACCAGATACTCATTCTTCCGCCAGGAAAAGCGGAACGTCACGTTTCCATCGCTGAGATAATGTAGAACGTTGGTCTGGGAGGTTTGATCGGGGCGGACAGACCGGATTTGGATACCGTACTTGGTGTAGAGGTGGCCTCTGTTGGCGAAGGTGGGCCGGACGATGGCCATGGGATAGTTGCGCTTCGGCAGAATCAGCATTCGAATCAACTTTTCATTTCCGTTGACAATGAAGTAGCCACCCAGTTCTTCCGACTCTTCCTTGTGCTCGACGAGCTGCGCGGGCGTAAGGTTCTCGAGATGGCATCGGTTGGTCTGTTCGCATCCTGGAGTCAGCGCTTCTCCTCTGAACGTAATATATTCCCGAGATAACGAGAGCGTACCCGCAGCATGAGAGGGACCTGGCCCAACTCTCGCACTGACTCCTTCCATTCTCCGTTGTTGACCTGGTACCCGAGCCTCGCCCGTAGCCTCCCTCGGTATGTTGCATGGCGCTCTCTGCACTCTGCTGGGTAAATGTTGCGGTTTCGCGTGTTGAACTTGTTGGTTGGCGGCAGCACAGCCTTCTCGAGGAAGACCTCTCTGATGCGGACGTTGAGCCGATTCCGCTTAGGTGGCGGGCGGCCCTCTGCACGACGTTTCTCTCGCTGCTCTGGGGTCTCGGGGTCGCCATCCAGGAAGGTCTTGGTTCCGATATCTTTCAGACCTTCCTCGACCAGTTTCGCGTCTCCAAACAGCGCATTGAAGGAATCGATGTGAGGGCGAATTGCGGCTTCCAGGGAAGGGAAGGCGGAATGGTCCTTGGGAGGATTTCGGAAGAGTCGCTCCCGCCGCAGAGTGTCGAACTCCACAGTCCATTTGGTATTTGTCGGTGCTGGTGCCATTTTGTCTGTCTGTACGTTTGCCAGACGGTGAGTCGTCGCTGCGATTGGAAAGAATTCGCGAATCCCACGCACCGGTGCTGTGTGACTTCAGGGAGCAATTGGCTCCGTCAGAAGTCCATCCTCCAGCGCAGACTTCTTTCTAAACAGTGGGCTAGAAAAAAATCCCTGGTTGCGCTGGGGATGTCGGTGCTGGCAGCGAGGAAGCGTTCGCCCGCCTGCGACGGACGGGAAATTTTTCGAGTGGCCCGCTATCATCACGTGCCGATAGCAGCACGACACCGCCCTTTGATAATTGACTGCCTAAGGAATCAATCTCTCTATCAATAATTATCGCCTCTGGAATCCTGCATCATCGGCAAACGCCATCGCTGCCCCCGTGCGGAGCTGCTGTCGAGTATCGTCCGCAGGTGATTCGTCGCTGGCGGTTTATCCCAGCAGCCCAGCATCTCTGGTCACCAGCACTGCCCAGCGCCACAGCATTCTCCCGTGCGCTCTCTTGACGCTTGACATTGTATGTACCTGAACCCCTGGCGCTTTGGCAAGGCTGATCCAGAGCCTGTGAAGGAGTAAGCGCAGCAGGCAGCAGCAGGACCTCCTCGAGCGGTCACTGACGTACATTACTCCGTACTGTATAGCTACTAATAAAATTGCTAACGGGCTATAGCACGAACGCCTACGCCTGCCTACGAGAACGAGATAATAATTGCTTGGAGTGGAGCTCAGCCTAGTCTCCAGACAGGGACATCGCCAGTGGACAAGAACCAGGGCGTTGCTGCACTGGCCAACCCGCAAGCTAAGCGCTCCCCTCCAGCTCGGCGCAAATCATCGGTCATGCGTGCACATCGATCGAGCAGTTAGTGAGTTAGTTTGGTTCCCCGTCTGCCAAAAAGAAAAGCAGAACGACACAGAGCTTCGATCCGAATTCCGCACGGCCTCGTGCTCGAGAAAAAAAAAAGACGAGCACGCTCTGGCGCTTGAGGCGAGCTTGGTGGCCAGTTACTTGTACTCGTCTTTACGTGCGGATTAAAATTCTCTCCATTCTACACCGTTGCAGTCGGAATCGTCAACCCAGGGCCATCTGCCATCCTCTCCTACGGCGTACTGCGCCCCCTCCCTTCTGTATTTCTACGACGCACATTGGTTCCCTGGGCGCTGTTGCAGGTGACTCGAGCGCTTTCCACCAACCCCCACCGAGAATCCCGGGGTCTCGTATCTGCGGTCGAGAATCCTCATCATCGTAGTATCATCGGTGCTGCGTCCCTGCAGACAAAGACAACAGAGTGGTTGGTTGCATCGCACTGGGATCCAGACTTTTTCTTGTCGTTCTTCTCGTTCTCTTCCTTCCTTTCTTTCCTTCAACGCTCCTTTATCGTATCGGCCTCCGACCATCACCTCCAAATCGCCATCATGGCGGGCATCTTTCGAACCATCTATGACTGGCTTCTCCGGATGTTTTGGTAAGTGGGCTGCAACGGACGGATCCTTCGCGGCATTCCCGTCCCGCCTTCCCGCCACGGGCCACCACCAGAGCAATGCATGGGTCTGCGGGATGGCATCGCATGTCTAACCCCCATCTATAGGGCCACGGAGATGGACGTTACCATGATTGGGCTCCAGAATGCGGGCAAGTCGTCTTTGCTTCGTGTGCTGGCGGTATGCTTTTGATCCACGATCGAGACGACAGGCGAGTGTGCTGACCAGCGCGGACAGGGCGGCGAGTTCACGGTCGAGTACGTTGTCAGGTGACAGCACGAGATGTTGATGGACCCCTCCCAGCTAACCGCTGTCCCTTGTAGCTCCATCCCCACCATCGGCTTCAACACGAAACGAGTCCAGAAGGGCCATGTGACGTTGAAGTGGTCAGTATCACCTCCATCGCCAGCGCTGGAATCTCACTGATGGTGGCATAGCTGGGATTTGGGAGGCCAGCCGCGCTTTCGGCCCATGTGGGAACGGTACTGTCGAGGGGTCAACGCCATCGTGTATGTCCGATCTGCGACTCACTCGGTTAGCAGTCATGCTCATTGGTGCTTACCACAGGTATATTGTTGATGCTGCCGACCGGGCTGCTCTGCCTGTGGCGACCGAAGAGCTTCATGAACTGATGAGCAAGCCCAGCCTAGAGGGGATCCCACTGCTGGTGCTGGGGAATAAATCCGACCTGCCCGACAAACTGTCGGTGGACGAGCTGATCGATGCCATGGACCTCAAGTCGATAAACCGGCGCGAAGTCAGCTGCTATGGCATCAGCGCCAAAGAGGAAACCAACCTGGACGCCGTGCTGCATTGGTTGATTGCGCGTGCCAACAGGTGAACCAAAAGGTGAAGATGCTGACGTTGACCTTCTCTTGATGACATTCGAGGTTTTTTTTTGTCTTCTTCAGCGTATATTAATGATGATATTGACGATCTCCATTCTCCATTCAAGACGCATGCAGTCACAACGACTGCCCGCCAGCGATGGCGGCCTTTTTGTTTGATGAGTTGATATGACAATGATATGCCGCTGCAATTTGCTTTTGGTTTCTTGAATAATGACCTGTATCTGTTTTGAGGTGTTGGAAGAATATCATCAGATGGCAGTGAGCAGGCAGAATGATAATGATCTGAGGATGTGTTGGTCCAGTTTATAATATAGCCATGACGCGACTAGTCTTTCTGTCGCTTTCCTGGATGCTGAGCGTATCTCGTATAAACATAGAATACGATTGAGTATTCGAAAAAGGGAGAGAGAAAAAGTATCAGTAGCGACTGATACAGATCAGCAGATCGACCTGTCTGATCCATGTACACGGTATGCCCATAGGCATACCAGACATTCAGCAGAGCAAGAAGAGCAGAAAGAGAGAAAGATATACAGCAGCGCAAACAAGACGCCTTGATTCAAATATTCCAGCAAGCAAGTAAGTACAGGTTACAGGAGAAAGAAAGGTCGTGTCAACCCAGTCTAAATAAATAAATGTAAATCATCAACTCAGCCATCCATCCAGCTGAGCTCCAAAAAAGCACTCCCCCCAAATAAGTAATCCCCTACGACTGCCAACTCATACGTACATACACTAGTTAGTTAATAGCATGCGCGTGAGAGGCGAGAGAGAACGAGTTGCTGGTCTGTTTGTCGTGTATAAGCATGAGCATGGACCAACTTTTGCTGCGTTGGCAGCGTGTACGCCTATAGATTGAAATAGACTAGCAACTACCCAGCAACTATTATTACTACGGACCCTCTATGGAAAGCACACCTTGGTTAATTTTTTTAAAAAAAAAATAGGGTTAATTAATAGGAAAAGAGAGGACAATAATAATAATAATTTTCGTTATTCGAGATGATGAGAAAGGGTATCCGATGGTAGGTACCTTATTTATTGCACTTAAGTGCCAGATCTTGATTCATTCCTCGATTAGTCAGTTTATGTAGTTAAACTGCGTAATTAAACTGCTGGACTATAATATAGAGTATGTATGTATGTATGTATGAATGTATGTATGAATGTATGTACTCTGCTAATACTCTACCTAGCTTGATTGATTCATTTATTTACTAAGCACAGTCCAACCGCACTCCGGAGAGAAGACTGAAGAACGAAGAAAGAAGAATCTCGGGAGACTGACAGCGGCAGTGGCACTGGGAGCGGGAGGGGGAGGGGTAGCCAAGGATCATCATCACATGACGATCATGCGCGTGACATGTCTGTCCCACCTGCATACCTTAGGCACTGGCGACATGTTACTAACCTTAGGTGGATATGTATGCAACTAAATCGACATGGATCTTGATCCAGATTACTCTGTATGTTTTAATTAGCAGCTTTGGCAAAGAACGCCCCGGGCCGTTCCGTGCGTGGTTACAAGTTAATTGTCTGTCTGGTCAACTGACCATTCACCCAACTACCTAGCTATGCAGGGGTTTGTACTGACTACTGAGGTACGTACTGTACATGTGCCTAGGTTAGATAGATAGATAGATAGGTATGTACCTCATGACTCGCATTAGATTAGATATCTAGCTAGGGTCGGGTCTGGATTCAGCCTGTCTGTCAGTAACAGTCAGTCAGGCCAAAAAAAAAACAACTTACTTCTTGGTACAGTACATCCCTATGTATATGTATGCATATGTAGGTGATATTTGATTTTATTTTATTTTCAATCAAAGATTCTCATCTCAATGAGATTCAATTAATGAATTCTTCTCTTGCGAGGCTCTCTGGTCTACAGTAGTAAGGTTCAACAAAGGTGTGGTGTGGTACAAGCTCAAGAAAGAGATGAGACAGAAGACAGTGTCAATAAATAATAAAATTTATGTAGTGTTAATAATATATTTATTTATATTCCACTGTTTAATCAAAAAAAAGTAGAACTTTAGAATAATAATTATTATTGGATATAAACAAACCAGAAAGCATTCGTACTTGTACTATATACCCAATTGCGATTGCGATTTCTATAGCACTGACTGACCTCTCCTACATATGATGATATGTATACACAATGCATGCAGCACGCGTCTAGTCTAGGAGACCTTCAGAACTCTATAATATTCATTCCATAATAATAAAGATACTCTGACACGACAATAAAACAAGCCCGGTGATAATAACTACCTCCCTCCCTACCTACCTAACAATACACGAGTATAATAATCCTGCACGCCTGCCAACATGGGAATACGAATTCTAGTTTAAAATAAAAAAAAAGGTGACACTTTTGATACAAAGAAACAAACGGATTCGATCGCCTATGACATCTCATCTTCTTCCGGGTGATGGACCGCCTCGTTGTCCGACGCGTGGAAGGCATCCCCGAACGCAGAGTTCTCGAGATCAGGTAAGTCCAAATCGTGCTGCTCTCCATACGCAGCAAGCGCGTCGCCTGCCGAGTCCATGTTCGTAAAGTTGGTCGCGTCATCAAAGTTGCTCGTCTCGAGACCCGTGTTGAGGCCGCTGCCCGGTGTACCGCCCGCCGTGTTGGGTCCAGTGCCGGCTGCTTTCGTCGCATTGCCCTCGTTGCCAACTATGACCCAGTCACCAGTCTCTCCCTCCGCCGTGTTCGTCTGCGTAGGTTCGTTGGATGCTGTGCCTCCCATCTCGACGTCACCAGAGGGACCACCTTGTTGGGGGATACCCGTTCTCGCCGCATCAGCCCCGCCGGTTGGTCCCGGCCCGGAGGCTTCCTGTGAAGGATGTGACGCCGGCGGAGTGCCAAACTGATCCAGGAGATGGCTGTTCGTGTGGTCCATGACAATGTCGCCCTCTGCACCAACGCCATTGCTTTCGGCTGGAGGCGCGGGTTCAGGCTCGATCCGCTCCAGCAACCCACCCTTCTCAACACAGGAGATGTTCGGCTCGGGTACAATCGACCTTCCATACGCGTGCTCCACCTCCTTGACGACGTCATCCACTTTGAATTTGGGTGCCTGCGCCGTATAGTCGGCAGCTGGCGTCTCTTCCTCGCTGGGAAGTTCAATGCGGCCTTCCAGTCTCCAGACTTCAGAGCCCGTCTCCGCAGGATTAGCCGCCGCATCGCGCAGTTTCGACTCGGCTTCCTTTAGAACAGACAACCGCCCGATCTTCTCCATCCTCCGAGCGTGTCGTTTTTTCAGTTTCTCGATCTCTGCCGTCATGTCGGCCACCTTCTTGGCTACCCGATCCGCAAACTCTTCCGCTTTGTCAGGCTCCATCTTTCCTGCTTGCATGGCAACCCCAGGGTCCTTCTGGTCTTTCGATGGAGAAGGACCAACAGGCGCTTCAAAGAAACCCGCGGTCAAGGACTCAAGCTCGCCTTTGCGACCCAGACCAAGGTCGACAGGTGTAATCTGCTTAATGGTATACGGCGACGCAAATATTTCCTCCATCCACTCGTGGTGCTGCTGGTATCGCATTTTGCTGATTTCTCGAGGGGTGAGAAAATCCAACATGTCGCCAGAGGTTTCCTCATCTTCCAAGGAAAAGTCCGCCGCAGCTGCTGCCATTGCACTAGCCGTGCTGCGATGGCCTCGGGGCGCTTTGGTTGGTGTTGGTCCCATGGCCCCAGGTACTCCGGCGCCCTGATGTGCCGCATAGTAAATCCCCTGCGGTTGACGGCCCGGCATCGCATTCGCATAGACGTTGGGCGGCTGCGCAAAACCCTGCGGCCCCATCTGAGGCGGGAAACTGATCGTGGGCCAGTTGTTGCGGTCATGCAACATGAAGTCCTTTCGAACTAACTGGCCTTGACTTTGCAAGAACCGCCGTTGAGCTAGCATGGCCTGAACTGGGGGCGTAATCGGAATCCGGTTGGCTGGTATATGATCACTCTGGGGAGCTCGCGAATAATGGACGATCCACAGGGATGGATCCGGGGGAGCCAGGTTTGGATTTGGAACTTTGGGGGGAAGCAGGCGATAGCGGCGGCGGGCATGGGTCGCGATCGTCTCGTTTGGAGGATGATAACCGCTTCGCTGCACCCACATTTCAACCGTCTAGTAGAACACAGAAATCAGCATATCCATTCATTATCCTCGATAATGCGCCTGTCACGCTCAGGGTCACACACATAGCCTCTGGACTCGAATGTGAAGGCCTGTTCAGCATCTGCCCAGACATATCCATCGCTGGCAAAGTTCGTCCCGAGATGGTTCAGCGGCTGCCATGTTAGTAAGGTAGTCCCGTCAGGCGGCCCATCTAGAAAGGTCCAATGCATCGGTTGCAGCTCTCGCACGACCTTGGGAGCGGCTAGAAGGTAGTCGAGCACTGTTTCCGTGGGCAGCCCATTCATCACCGGATAGCGCTGTCGCGACACCAGGTGCATGTGGGGCAGCTAGAAGACATCATGCCAAGTCAGTTGCAACTATCAGAGCATTGAGGGGAAAAAAAAATCGATTGCATACCAGCTGCGCCGGAAGCCCACTCGCAGGGTCATTCATCATGGAGAGATTGAGCGTGTTTCGCTCGCAAGAATCGTAAAAATCCCACTGACGTTGTCGCAATCAATTTGGCTGTTCAGAAGTACTGAGACAAGAGTATATCTGTGTTGGAGGGTGCCGTGATGTGCAGGCAACCACAGGAGAGGACAAGCTGCGTGCTTGCTAGACGCGACGCGGATTTTAGAGATTGAAGTTGAGCATCAAGGTGAGGCGCTCCGGTGGGCGACACAGCCAGAAGCGCATTGATGCCTGAGGCAGAAACAGTTTTGATCGCCACCCAATGTGAAATCAACATAGTTGCTGATCAGATAATACAAGGAAACACGGGAACCTTACAGAAACGATGGCCTGAATTTTATAATTTCTTCTTTCATCGCCAACATGATTATCACCCTGTTTTTCGTCGTCTTTACCATGGCCCTTCAGCTCTTTGAGAGGCAAAGGTGCAAAGAAGCATTCGAAAGGAGGATCCGCACTCTTGTTGAAGGTGAACGCAACAATCTAATAGTAAGAGATGGGAAGGTCTTGATGTTCGAATTGCGGAGCGCTTCACGCTTCTTGACAACGTCAAAATACTCTCAATGTGCTCTTGAACCTTCCCCGGATGACTTCTTGACCTGGAAGTGGCCTGTCCCAGAGGCATTTTGATCGTAAAAAGAGCAGTCCTATTTCCTGGCCACCTTGTCATCTGGCAACATCACATTGATTTACACATAATTGCAAATCTTGATATTACTCGTTTTCTCGCGGCCACTATCGTAATCTGGCTTATCTCTTTGTTGGTCGTCTTGGTCAAGCGGACTCTTCTTTTCTATATGAGAGCGCCGGCTTTCCGGCTAACTGGCTTCCATTTATTTAAGTTTTGCCCGTGAGATGCTCGCAGTCGACGTTCTCTGTGTCTTGTAATATGGGCACGATGTGTTCCTAAAGTAGATCAGAACAAAATTTTGGTTACCCTTTTCTTGCTACTGCTGCGACTGTTTGCGGTTATCATGAGACGACGACAGCTAACGCGACTCATCTGAAAGTTCGAGACACCTAAGAGCATTTCGAGATATAATCGGTTCTAAGAAAGAAACCTGAAATTCTCCATTTGGCCCCATGGAAGCTTCAAAGCACGTCGAACACCGGGCGCTCGCATAGCGTATTTCCTGTAGAAGCATACCGTTTGTATTGGTTGCAAGTCCGTACGCAACCATTCTGTAGCTTTTGAGAGAAGGTCTAATGCAGTTGTCCGGGTCAGAGGTGGCATTGGATACTTGCATGAGCGGACAGAGAAATCCGAGTGCCAGAAATGACGGTCAGCGACAACAAGTCCGTCACGAAAAGATTCTGGCAAATTGATTCTGTGCTGGGCGAGCGATCATCTTGCCTCTTGACTGGCCGAGAGATTTCTTCCCGCGTGGGATTGAAGGTTCAGTTTCGTATTGGTATTTAGATCTCATAACTAGTTACCACAGTCGATCAGCTGACTCACCCGGGCCTCTGAGGCAGGAGCGAGCTGGCTGAACAATTTGCCACCTGCCTAGTTGGGGGAGGTCTGGCCATGCTGGTTCTTTCCTGAAACAGATAGTGATCTCGGACAAGCTCCGCATGCAACAGGAAGCTGCCAACGGCGAAGCTTTGCCGGAGGAATTCGACTCCGGTATCGGTCTCCACAAATATGTTGGCTCCGGGGAGAATGCTTAGGGAGATTCTCGAACTCCCTTTTTGTCTTTGTTTGTCGTCGCCTCGCAGCGTGCACGAAGCCATGCTGCTATGCACGCCACGCGGCACTGATGCAGCATCTCCTTCGCAAGAGAGAATCCAATCCGATCGACGAAAGCAGCACATCCTCGCGGTGAGTTCTCCCACGATCTGGCCATCCACGTTACGGAGGATTAAGTTGCTTAGGCTGCAGCAGCCCCAGCCGTGCGCTTCCCCACAGTCCCCGACGCAGTATTCCTACCCGAGTCCGGCTCTTCTCCACGCGGTGAATTGATTAATCATCGGAACCCTATTTGCCTCTGGTCCTCTTTCAATCAGTTTGCAGCTAATAAGAATTCTCAAAATGACTCGCCTGCACTCTTTCGGGCCTCCACCGAGTCGCCGGGCTGTGGTTGCTTTCCCCACGATTCGGGGTTACCGGACGTTGCTTGCTAGCTAGGTACCTAGTTAGCTACCAAGGGATTGCTGAATGGACTGATGCCTGCGTAAGATCACGCGTATATAAGATTTCCGGGCTGCCCCTCAGGCAATGGTGATCTGAGCTGCCGTTCTGAGTCACCAGTGTCTGTCCTCCAGCGCTCCTAGATGGCCTTTGCGAACAAAATCAAAAGCCGATGAGCAGCTAGTTTTGAAAAACTTTTGTTTTTAAAAATTTGCCCCTAGTCTCATCCTTTGACGCCGAGGTAACGGAAGACGTGACTCGTCTAAAAATGGAGGCTTCTTCTGGAATTGCGCCGGCAGACGATGTACTCCCTGTCGACGCTGAGAAATCGGCTGAAAAATCGACTGAGGAGCGCTTGGAACAAAACGAAGCGACGGACAAGCCGATCTCCCAAATCCCTGCAATTGATCCTGTCATCGAAAAACGCGTCGTTAGGAAACTCGATGCTCGAGTTCCTGTGCTGACAGCCTTCCTGTGTATGTTCGTCACGGTACGAGCTTTGAGATGGTTGGTAGCATACTGACAGAAATTTGCAGACCTTCTGGCTTTCCTCGATCGAAGTAATATTGGGTGCGACACTCCCTCCTCTCGTCAGAAGACGATAGCAGTCAACAGAAGAAAATTCAACTAACGGTTTGACCAGAAATGCCGAAATCGCGGGGATGCAAAAAGATTTGGGCCTGAATGGACACAGCTATGCCTGGCTCCTGACTATCTTTTACATTTCCTACACGCTCTTCGAGTTTCAGGCGCTGATGTGGAAGGTCCTTCGCCCGCACCAATGGGCTGCCATAACAGTAGCCATCTGGTTGGTGTTCCTCCAACATCGGTTTCCTGCGACCATCCCAGCTGACCCGCTGTAGGGGAATCATGGCGACCTGCCAAGCGGCTGTTAAGAACTGGAGTGGCCTTATGGCCCTTCGCTTCTTCTTGGGCGCTGCCGAAGCTGGCTTCGGGCCGGGCATACCCTATCTGATGTCCTTTTTCTACCGCCGCCGCGAGCTCGGTCTCCGTTGCGGTCTGTTTCTTTCCGCCGCACCGCTCGCGAACACTTTCGCAGGGGCGCTGGCTTACGGCATCACATCTGGTCATTCGAAACTGGCCAACTGGCGCCTGCTCTTCCTCGTCGAGGGCCTCCCAACTCTTCTGGCCGTCCCGTTGGCTTGGTTCTATCTCCCGGATTCTCCGGCTGAAGCGAAGTTTCTGACTGAGGAGGAGAAGGAAGTAGCTCGGGCAAGGAGCCTGAGAAGAACGGGAGAGGAAATACAGAGTCGGGGAATCGTTTGGAAGGACATTGGTTTGACGTTGCTGGATGCCAAGGCTTGGTTCACTGCGGTATGTTGGAAAGAGCAAATTGGTTATATTATCAGCTTTGGAGTCAAGACACTAATACTGGCCATCGTCAACAGCTCATGTACTTCAGTTGCAATGTCAGCTTCTCGTCCTTGCCGGTTTTTCTCCCGACGATTCTCAAGGATATGGGCTTTACGGCCATCAATGCCCAAGGACTCACCGCGCCCCCATATTTCCTCTCCTTTCTGGTGACTATCTCCACCACGTGGATCGCAGATCGGCTGCAGCAGCGTGGTTTGATGATCGCTTTCCTCTCCTTCATGGGGGCAATTGGATATGTCCTGCTTGCCGCGTGTTTTTCAGTCGGAGTTCGTTACTTTGGCGTGTTCCTCGCTGCCAGCGGTGTGTTTCCGTCGATTGCCAACATCCTTCCTTGGGTTCTCAGTAAGTTCTGTCCGGGGAAATCCGTGAACCAATTCATCTGACACGTTCCACAGACAATCAAGGTTCCGACACGCGACGAGGCATGGCCATGGTTATCCTCAATGTCATCGGACAGTGTGGGCCCTTCCTGGGGACGAATATATTTCCTGACAAGGACAGCCCTCGTTACGTCAAGGGTCAGTCCATCTGCGCGGCGTTCATGTTCTTTAACACCTTTTTAGCCCTCAGTCTTCGCACCTTGCTTGCCTGGGAGAACCGGCGTCTCGACAGGCGCTATGGCACTCCAGCCACGCAGACAGAGGATGGGAAAGGCCAGGTCGCCACAGCTGAGGAGAACTATGGGGCGAGCTTTAGATACGTGCTGTGATGTATGTATATACGGTTGATAATCATGATTACGAGTGTAAACGAAGATAGTGGCTGATACCTTGAAATGGGAATGGTTACGGAACTTAACTTCACAGAGTATATTTTACAAAATCTCAGAAGAGCTGACTGTAAATGACTGTCAAGAGTGAAGGGGGTGGTCTTGCCATGTTTAGCAAGGAATCACTAGATGACTCCATACATATATGACACGGCGCAAAAGGAAGGAGTCATCGAGTCGAGTATTTATAGTTTGTTCTTAAAGCCCCCCAGCTAGACCCTTTTCTTTTTCTCTCTTCCTTATTACTTACACATTACTTTTGACAGGTCTTTCCCCCCATACTCCAAACTCAGCATCGAGCAAATCCTTGGTCAAAACTCATACTTCTGCTGGAACTATCGATCACACCCCTTAAACTCCAGGATAATACACCTGTAAACGCCGATAAACATACCTGGAACAATGCCAAGTCGTTCTGACTCGACTGAACTTGATAAGCGGGACTTGCTTATGAAAGCGCTGAATATTCCCGACTACTCTTCTCAACTCAACCAAGACCTGGCTTCCGCGGAAAGGGAGGGTAACCGTCTTGATGAGAAATATAAGGACAAACTCGATCGTCTCAGGGACGCAATCAAGACACGGTGCAAAGAGAAAGAAGCAGCATCGGACCTTCTTTTTATAGATTGCGACGCTGCGGACCATAGGATCCCCGGCCTGGCATGTTGGAAAATGATCAGCACTTGTCCGTGGAGTGAAGAGGACTGTATAATCTACCATTTCTGCAGCAGGCACACATTATCAAACGATCCAATGAGAGGACTACAGGACCTTGTGAAATCCCTTATTTGGCAACTTTTGAAAAAGACCGATATCAAAATCAAATCCTCTATCTTCAGAGAACTACAAAAGGACGCTGGAGTCTCAAATCTTCGAATCCTTCGCCGCCTCCTGAAGGAGTACTTTAAACAGAAGGGAGATTGGATCCTTGCCTGCGTCATTGATGGTGCTGAATGTTTTGACACCAGAGAATGGAGAGGTGAAATGGAGGCGGTCTTCAAACTTCTATGCGAGATATGCCCGGAGGAGATTTTCAAGGTTTTCGTCACCTGTCCACGAGAAAACGTCGTTATCCACGGGGACAAATCGCTTACTAGCTTCATGTTCTGGGATGAAAATTTGAAGAGATACGTGGTGGAGTCTACATAACTCATCCTGAGTAGAGATAGACAAGTGACGTACTGTAAATAGGTACGTTTGTATTTACCTACATGTACATTACATTTCTGTGAGAGTATATGCCGTGTTAGAGTAAATAGCTCCGGAATTAAACTACATCTCATACCTTATAAGATCTGCTATCTTAGTTCAGCGAGTGTACTTGAAGCAATACCCGAGATATACAGGTTTCACAGTCGACATCGTCCATTCATTAGTTAGGACATTTTATATCACATCATAGGCCATGTTCTTATCTAACGTCTCTGCAGCCCTAAACGTAGGCTCAGCCCGACCAATGCCAGGCTGAAACATCCTAAATCTAGACAGAATCTTTTCAAGTTGCAATTAGCTGGAAAAGCAGATCTTACCATTCAAAAGAACCTGCATTAATACCGCGAGCATCATCACCATCCCACATATAGCAAGTGCAATTGTTGGATTACATGCAATCTTTCTATTAACTATCCTCTTCCTCTTCTTGCTTCCCTTCGGCCGCTTTGTGGCGGACAAGTTTGGTGGCAACTGGCCAGCCAGTGTTCGTTATTGGTTTGCTATTGCTGACCGTGTGGTCGATAATTCATCGCTTTCTCAAGAGATTATCTGAACATGCTAGACGTTGATGGATATCTAGACTAGGTCCAGCTGCATTTCATGGCCTTTCGGGATGAAGAATGCTCCTGGGCAGCAACTATCGGCCTGGGCCTCGAGGAAAAAAATATCATTTTTGATGTGTCATTATTATTCTAGGATAGGGGATTTTGATAGATAAAATTGTTGGGAACCCTAGCTACCCATTTTCTTGTCTCTTCACCTTATTCCTAGACCTAAAACCTTGAGGTTTTGGCTGTGGTGGGCGACAAAACCCGGAAATTACCTGTTATGTAAGCCTCAAACATTCACCTGAAAGCGGCATGGCTCTTTGATCATGTGACTACATAGCTTTCATTATATTATGGCCCCTACCTGCCCAGTAGAACTTAGAACTCTACCCACCTCACACGACTTGCTTTCCTACTCTCTAGAGCTTGTGATTCCATCGATTCTCAGTAACAAATTACATACATTTGGTAGGTCTCTCAGACTGGTCCAGTTTCTTTCCTAATTGGGATTGGCCTCCCCCGATCTCTGCTGCCCCACAGTGCCAAGAGACTAACGCACGTCAGTTGGAACTTAGGCCCTGTCACTATCGCTCCATGGAGCCGACGAACCCGTCTTGGGATACGCAACATCAGAAACCTACTCAGAACCCTCGTCGGATCCCCGTCGGGGCACCAATATGGACCTATCGACGATGAGGCTCTGCTTCATATGCCCAAGTGCGGCAATTTATCCGATCATTCACATTCTCCTGCTACTACCTCCTCAAGGGAATGGATTCTAGGAGGTACTCCTGTTCAGACTTCGCAGTCATCAACCTCTACATTAATGGCAGGACCACAGATGGTAGAGACACCGTCACGCATATCCACAGGGAAGTCCACATTGTGGACAACCTTGGCCCAAATATGCTTATGGGCAAGGATATTATCGGACCCGAGAAGCGCATCAGATTTCCATACCCTAGTGATGGACGAAGCGCATCAGATCCGCAACCTGAATACCCTTCAGGCAACGGCTGTGAGATGGGTAAAGGGTGACTTTAACGTTCTTTTCACGGCGACTCCGGCGTCCAACGCCATCGAAGACGTAAAGGGCATCGTGCCTTTCATCCTCAATCCAGCCAATGAGAAACTGTGGCAGAAGAATGCTCCCTGATGAAAAATTCAATCCTCTCACTTGTCCAGATAAGACTGACACGCGGGTGAAGCTGTTGTTCACACTCCGAGGCATTGATAAATGGATATTTCACGACCCAGAGGTCAGTGGGGCGGCTGTAGGATTAGCCCTACAGCCAATTTGGGTGCGATGTGTGATAAGGCGTACACTGAACTCCCGGATTCCCTTCCGATCAGGGAGGCAGGTGGGTGAGAAGATCTCAGTTTGGAAAAGCGCACAGGGATGCGGCGGAGGAGCAGATTGGCGTGGACATGATCCGGAAAATGCTAGTGTTCCATCACCACAAGGGCATGACGGTTCCCATTGATATAACTCTAATGGAGTTACCGCGTCGAAAACGAAAAGTCTATAGCGTCGATAAGGTTGCTATTCCAGCCCATACAGTCACAAAGATGCCAATCCGCTTCAAGGAGGCACTTGACTCAAATGTAGACTGCATCTTCGAGCCTGAGTTTGAAACGCTAGGGTGCGGCCAATACGCTCATTGCGAACGGTTGGTAGCTTCGCGAGAAGAGCTTTAGCGCTCGTGGAGAAACTTCATATTCGAGAACAAGGTCGCAAAGTCTGTTCTGTTCTGTTAGGATGCCCGGCTTTCGTCATCGCCGATGACATACCGCCGGATCTCCGATTGGCAATGATGAACAGGCACGATCGCCTATTTCAGTCGCAACAGCTGTCTTGGGAATCGATACTACAGTATGATTGCTCCTCAGTGGTGTTTTTGCTTTATAACTGATTGACGAGGCAACAGATGGACAAGTATGGAGACATTCTTACCAGCGAAACCGTTACCCGTGGATTGGAACCAGTTTGGCTTAATCCTGTCTCATAAACCGAAAGGGAACCCAGATGACGCCTATCTCTCCCATGAACATGTTGTCTGGGGCGATGAAACCGGTGTCCAAGGCCGCTTCCGGAACAATGCGGGTCAGGTTTATAGGCAGTTTTCTGAGCAACTGGACAACCGGTTGGCACTAGGACTTGATCAAACGGTACCTGATGTGGTTTGTTTTACCACTGGCCACAGTTCTCTACCAGTGGTCGGTGAGCTCAAGACTCTCTGGGTACAAGATCATAAATTCAACTTGACGTCTGCGGCACGTGAACGAAAACTGGGCCAGTCTCAAGAAGAGGGTTCCACAGGCCATTCAGAGATTCGTCACGTCCACCGGCATCGTCTGGAGCTGTTTTATTACCGAAGCCATGGATGATCCGATCCCATTGTTTATTGCTCAAGCAGCAGTGGTCATCCTTTTGCCCGTTTGGACTCCTGTAACTTCGACTGTTCACCTATTTGAACTACCGTGAGATCCACTAAGAAACATACCTATAGACCCAACAAAGCCTCTCAATGAGGAGGTGACCCTAAAGGTCTTTGATGAGACATTTCCTGGGTCGGTGGCACTTCTTAAATTCCTTGATGGGACGTTTATTGTTGTCTATCCACAAGGGACCCATTGCTTACATCTGAGGGATACAATCCCAACCACCTTTGGCGGGTTGCTGGTCAGCAGGGCTACAGACAACATTGCGCCTGCATGGATCCAGACGAGATTATACCATGTTCTGACTCCTGAGACCATAGAGCGCGCGGCTCCGTTTGTGGAGTCTGGCGACCAGGGCCTTTCCAAAGGGCCACAGAAAGTCAAGCTATATCCTGGTAGTAGGCTAATGCTCCAAGGACCGTTGTTTGGTCAGCAACCGGCGACATCAAAAACAAGGCGGGAAAATTTATTCCAACCATCCCCAGGATTGTTGGTGTGCTTGGATATCCGCCTACCGGTCAGCATGATCACGCCTGTCATCTCTCTAGAGAACAGGTCGTGTGTGGTGACGAATCATCGGTTCAAGCGCGCTTCGGCCAGAACGTAGGTCACCCACACGATGACAGCTGTCTATAACCACGTGGGTATTGCTGCCAGGTTTTCTGATGCCAGCTCAAACACAGATCCCAATCTAGGAGGGGCGTGCCGGACATTACTTGCCTCGACAGCTCCGGGAAAGTGTTGTGTGGCTACTACAGACAAACCCAGTTATAATATAGTCTCCCTTCTTGGGGTCTTGCCTATGTAGTTAATGCTAACTAGGTGGTCTTCCCTATAAAGGCCAAATTTGATGTGCTTCTAGTCTATTGGGTTCAAGGCAATGGACCTTGAAGAGGCTGCACGTACCTGGAAGACTAGCTGATGCTTTTGAGAACCTGGCAAATCTGCCGGACATTATTAAGAGTATGTATATAGTTGTCGCGGAGTTTGGGGAGTGGTGGCCTTTGGGGGGCCTGCTTGACAGCTGCCTTCATTTTGACTATATATATTACGGCATGCGAGGGAGAACTCTTATGTTATTTTTGTTATCTTGAATATTATTGCTAAATCACTAGCATAGCTATTGGGGAAGACTTATTTTTTTTTAATAAAAAAGAAAAAAAGAAAAGAAGAAAATTAAATAAAAAGAATACCTATCTATCCCAATTGCTAAGTTCTTGTTGAGATAAAGTTTAGTAGTTGTTCATTTTCTTTTTTTCGGTCTTTTCTTGAAGCCGCATGCGTCATCGGCATGCGCGAATCAAAGACATCCGCACTCGCGATCCTGCCATCAAATATTTCCACAATGAATTTCTACGCATCTATGTCTGTCCATACTTGCCGTACATGCTCCGAGTTCGAGCTCTATATGTACATGTATATTTTCGAGCTTTGTCTTAGATCTCTGTTTACTCTCATATTTTCTATTTCGATACTTGCAGTGCCGTGCAGCACCTGCCTGCTGATATATCCTTGGGACATGTTGTTCTGGGATTGGATTTCTGTGGAGCAGTCGTGTGGCTCTTTCTCCCTGCTAGATTAATTTCGCATGCCACCTCTTTCTTAAACAATTCTGTCCGTTACTCGGCTTCAGCAGACTCAATATGGCTTCATTGCAGGCTGTCAAGAAAGACAACCTGCATGCTGTGGTGGACATGGGGAGGTAAGTCAGCAATTGAAAACACTGTCATGTATTATCACCGTCTTGAAGCTTATGCTTTCAGCAATGGAATTCGATTCTCAATCTCGGACCTTTCCGAACCTACGACGCGCATCATGCCCACCATCTTCCAAGATCGGGCGGGAATATCGCTGTATGACGCACAGTTTTCGACCACGGATGGAGAGCGTGGTCCTATCCCTCCTGCTGTCATAGAAGAGGTTGTGACCAGGCTGATTCGCTTCAAGACCACCTGCGAGGACTTTGGCGTTCCCCTGCAAAACATCCACGTCCTGGCGACGGAGGCGACAAGAACAGCGCCCAATTCTGCCGAGTTTCTCTCCACCATCAAGCAGAGAACCGGGTGGGAAACGCGCATTCTGTCGAAAGAAGACGAAGGCCGCATTGGCGCGCTAGGCGTAGCCAGCAGTTTTGCCTCCGTCGAAGGCCTCGTCATGGATCTCGGTGGAGGCAGCACCCAGCTTACCTGGATGATCGCGCGAGATGGCCGTGTCACCATCAGTCCTAAGGGCTCTGTGAGCTTTCCGTACGGCGCTGCCGCACTCACGAGGAGGCTGGAAGAGACTCGCCGGAAAGGCAGGAAGGCCGAGCAGGAACTGAAGGAGGAAATGAAAACTAATTTCCAAAACGCATACAAATCCCTTCTCGTGCCCGAAAGCCTCGAGAGAGCAGCGGAGTCACGTGGGGGGTTTGATCTTTATCTCTGCGGCGGTGGATTCAGAGGATGGGGATATCTCCTCATGAGCCAGTCCAGGCTGGATCCGTATCCGATTCCCATCATTAATGGATTCAGGGCGGATCGGGCTGAGTTCATTGACACAGTAGCTGTTATGGACACCATCTCCAAATCGGATACGAAGATCTTTCGCGTATCCAAACGCCGCGCCTCGCAGGTTCCCGCAGTGGCCTTCCTCGTCAACGTCATCGCAGAGGCTCTTCCTGCTATCAAATCTATCCAGTTCTGTCAAGGAGGCGTCCGCGAAGGACTTCTGTACGACAAGTTGAGCACTGATATCCGAAAACAAGATCCTCTCCTGGTGGCCACGGCCCCGTATGCACCGCCATCGGCGCAAGCGATCTTTGATCTCTTCAGATCCGCCCTCCCGGATACGTCCTCGCCTATCTTGTCGCGCCAGGTCCCGTCTTCGTTTACTGATAGCCTTCTTCTCGCCCTAGCTAATCTTTGCTTTGCACATTCCTACGTCCCGAGGGAAACCCGCCCCGCTGCCGCCCTCTACAGCACGACTACCGGCATTCTTGCATCAGCCAACAGTCTTGCACACACTGATCGTACCCTTTTAGCTCTGATCCTTTCTGAGAGATGGCCGGGAGACCTTGCACCTGCCGAACAAGCATTCCAATCCCGTCTTCGCCGATTTGTCTCTGCCCAAGAAGCATGGTGGTGCCAATATCTCGGGCGCGTCGCCACTTTAATTGGAGACGTCTATCCAGCTGGTCGGGTCTCAGATCATGAATGGCGCATCCAGTTCAGCACCAGCTGGCAGCAGGTGTTCAAGAAGAAGCAAGGCACCACCGATGCGCTCTATCTCAAGGTCGTGGTCAATGAAGCAGTGAACCAGGCTGTCACTCGCGAATTCCTACAGGATACAGTCGAAAGAATTGAGAAGATCGGAAAGCGGAAGAATTGGATCAAGGCTGAGGACCGCCTTGGGGCCGAGCGGTTAGCAGGAGACTACGGTGTCAGCGTCGAGGTGGGACTCTCGTCAGGGCATGGCTCCTGATTCTGCGCCTTGATGGATTCTTAACACCCTTGGGATCTGGCTGTCTCTCTTCACGAGGCCATACGCGAGATGTATGGAATTACCATTTCACTTTATACAAAAAATGCATGCAGATATACACTTCGAGTCTCCGACGTGGCTGCCTTTGTGATTTCTGCTAAGCCGGTATAGGCAGGACCGCTTCGAAACAGCTGTGATGGCGGTGCTCTTGCGCTATGTTAGTCGAGTCGACGATAGCGACTCCACTCCTCTATCTTCCTTTCTCTTGAAAGATGAAGTCACATTGGGTTGGAAAATAAATGCATGCGAGGTACCTCGTAGTACCTACGCCTGAAGATACATACAATTGAAAACTGCACGATTACATTGTGAGTATGGTTTTCGCTGGTCGTTGTCTCGGCTCAAACGGATGGTCGACCGGATAAATAGGATAAATATACGCGCGCTTCCCCGGATCCCTTCTTCCAGCAACCACAGCTATTCTGGGGCCGTTTTAATTTACGACGGATTAAGACTTCTTAGCTTGAAGGCGGACTGCCTACTGGCGACTTAGCCTGGAGCTCTAGCCAGATTCTACCAAGCTTTTCGCCCCGCCATCTTCTCCAAGCTCCCCTGACCGTCGACGGGATTTGCTGGAAGTTCATTGAACCGGAGACGATGGATAATATTAATAAAAATACGCGGTACCATGTGGGCTGAGAGTAGGACAAAGTGCAGGTTATATAATGGGTTCAGGCCAAAAGTAGGAGCCATGGTTGCCATGCCAATCTGTCTTCAGGCTTTCTGGAGCTATGCGTTTCCTCTTGCACGTTGAGGCACTTGCGGTGCCTCTCCTCCTGGGCATTGTCTCTGCTTCTCCAAGCCGTCTTGTACAGAGAAACGCGTCTTCCTTGACGAATGGCAAGACCTCCCTGACCCTCCTGTACCAGAATAACCTCAATGGCTCCGACGACAGCAACCACGTTGGCGCCATCCTGCTCGATCCGATGACCTGAGCAGATGCGGTCACTGCCTGTCAAAGCATTGGGGAGTCGCTGATCTCCGAGACCACGCTCCAGCAGCATCAGGAGGACTTTGTCCATTCTCTCTCTTACCAGGCGTACGCTAAACGCGCCCTTCCGGTGCAGAATTATCACATCAGCGATGGGGTTGTTTCTGTGACCGAAAATGCCGATCACCTCGTCTTCCTGCCGCCTGCAGCGGGTGCTGTCGAGCTCCCTGTGATATGTACCCAGTCAAGCAACGAAAATACTCCAGGACAACGGCTACCCCTTCGAACGAGATCGTGGTGGCATCAGGAGGCAACGAGTATGTCGGATTCCGCAACAAGAAATCTTTCCGTTTCCTGGGGATTCCTTACGCGGATCCGCCCAAACGATTCGAATATACAAACCTCTACTCGCCCAAATCGCAGACCATCAAGGCGACTGCCTATGGCTCCCAGTGTGCCCAGGTGGGAGGCGGCAGCGAGGACTGTCTGTTCTTGAACATTCAGACTCCATACATCCCGACGGCCGGATCAACTAAGGACCTCAGACCCGTGTTGTTCTGGATTCATGGAGGTGGCTTCACTGGCGGCACCGGCGCTGATCCTCTGACCGACGGTGGTGACCTGGCTTCTCGCGAGGACATCGTGGTCGTTACCATCAACTACCGACTTTCGACCCTGGGCTTCCTTGCCATCCCGGGAACGGACATTCGCGGGAATTATGGCATCGCCGATCAGATCCTTGCTTTGGAGGTAAGCATGCATGTCGGAGTCATTCTGTATTGTGGCTTTCTTGCTGACGTCGCTGTAGTGGACTATCAACAACATTGCCCAGTTTGGAGGTGATCTCCATCAGATCACGATCATTGGCGAATCCGCGGGAGCAGGGTCCGTGAGAGTCTTACTGGGATCGCCACAGGCGCTGGGGAAGTTCCAAGGCGCAGTTTCCATGTCCAATCTGGGCGGTGGAGTCGATCTCGGCTTGACGGGTGACTATGCGACCACGTACAGCTCGTACTTGACCATCGAGGGTTCGTATGCAGTTGCCGGTCAACAGATCTTCTCCGAGGCCGGCTGCAACCAGACCAGTCTGTCGGAGCAAATTGCATGTCTCAAAGAGGTGCCGGCCCTGACCCTGGTCGGTCTGAGAACAGTGGCCCGCTATGTCGTCCAGGACGGCCATTACGTGAATACGGAGGAGCTCGACGTGGTCAACCGAAACGGCAGCACGGCCAACGTCCCGGTTATCTTTGGCAACGTTGCCAATGATGGCGCCTCGTTCTCGACTTACCCGAAGACACCGGTCACTTCGGAGTTGGAAGGTATTCAAGCTGCCTTGGGAATCAACGCCACCTACGCCCAGAGCATCATCGACTCGGGACTCTTCCCATACTAGAACACCGGCAATGTGACCCTGGACTCGTTCAACGTCTCCCAGCGGGTGGCGACAGACAACCAATTCCGCTGCGTCGACCAGGCGACCTGTCTATGCAGGGACGAAATCCGGCGTCTTCAAGACGGCGTATTACTATCAGATGGACCGGACGTCTGGGGGATACGACCCCAACAACCTGGGAGGACTGCCAGTGACCCCTGGCTATCCGAACGGCAACCCCAACCTGCCGTACTTCCGCCTGCACGGCTCCGACCTGCCCTGGGTCTTTGGCAACCTGTCGACCCTGCGCGACGCCCAGGACCTGTATTCCATCCAGCTGACGTCCGCGTACTTTGCGGAATTCGTCAAGTCCGGCCAGCCCAACCCACCGGCCGCCTATCTGCAAGTGCGAGGCTATCAAACCACGCTGGAGGGGATCCAGAAGGTCGGTCCCTGGAAGCCCGTTGGGGGTCCGACGGGCCCGATCCAGCTGATGGACTACTCCAGTCGAGAGGCGCCGTTCCAGGACTTGGAGCAGTGTGCGTTTCTAAGTATCCGATTACGTATTACCTTGATGGGGGGAGTAATGTTTTAATTGATGTTTGCCGGTTGAGAATGTATATATATGCGTGAAACGTTTAACAGAGGCATTGAATAGTTTTTGGTAATATCAACAAACTTGAAATACAGAATGTAATATTAACTACACATAAGGGATCTTTCTGAGATTCTTCTTTCCTGATGGTTTCGTTGATCGTATTTCCAATCAATAGGCGCCTCCACCACGTGATTGCTGCGGCAGAACTATTCGTCCGAGTCACCATCTTCGACATGAGAACAGTCTCCGAGAATCAATTATAAACAATGAGAAATCCCAGCAAGACTGTTCCCCTGTTCAGACCATTTTCGAGAACTGAAAGAATCATATCTCTTTGCAGAGGCCTGCATTCTTCTCGATCACAGGGTCAACGTGCCAAGGGCAGCCACCCCAAGACCCCTGCACTCCGGGCAAGACTATTACATGTACCATCCGGGGCAGACGATAGCTTATTCAACTACACGTCCGGCCGCTGGCTGTATGATGAGCAGCGACAACTGGCAAGACGACATGTCAGGTTTGATGCTGACGCTCTGCAGCAGATCGCTGCCCGAAGGCTCAACAACAACACGAGATGTCTTGAGATAACGAAGCTACCGGAAGGTCTGTATAACAAGGTGTTTTCGCTGAAGATGGAGAATGGTAAAGAGATCTTGGCGAGAATTCCAATCCGAGTGCTGGCCATCCTCGTTACGTAGTTGCTAGTGAGGTTGCGACTCTTGACTTTGTATGTGTGCCTTCTGCGTGGACTCAGCTATATATAAATGTCCAGTGTTTTTTTATCGCTAATCACACTTCGGAGATATAAAACCACACCTACGCAATGTTCTCGACATTCCTGTCCCCAAAGTCATTGGTTGGAGCGACCCTTTCTCATCACAGCAGCAGAACCCTGTCGGCGCGGAATACATCCTCATAGAGAGGATCCAAGGCCGTCAACTGAGTGAAGTTTGGCCTTCCATGTCTGAAGCCCAGCGCTTTGGACTGGTCAAGAGCCTGGTGCAGATTGAGGCGAAGCTGGTAAATGCAAACATTGGGGCCTACGGCAGCTTGTATTATAGGGACGATTGTCCTGATGGATGGGATGTTGCGGATCCTGCCCTATCCCTGTCGTCGAATAACTGGATGAAGGGTGCTCTGGCGAAGTTTGTTCTTGGCCCTATCACTGAGCGGTCGTTTTGGGCTGATGAAAGACGAGATTTGGAATGCGATCGAGGTCCATGTACGTTTGATCCTGGAACTTGGAAAACATCTCCTGTTACTCTTAGGCGAAGACGAACTGACTGGATTCTGGCATTCGCAGGGAGGACGGCAGAGGACTACATCACAACAGTTGTCAACTGGGAAATTGCTTGCATCCGAGCCAATGCGACTGGCAAAGATGGCGACAGTTCCCTGCTCGCTGGAACAGTGTCTGCAACGCCTGAAAAGCACATTCGACTCCTTGAGCAATTTCTGACGGTTCTCCCTCACATTCTGCCTCCAGAAGAGATCAATTATCCCGTACTGCTACATCATGATCTTCACGCGGATAATATCTTCGTTGACGAAGCAGACCCGACGAAAATCTCAGACATCATCGACTGGCAGGCCGTGTATGCCGCTCCGCTGTTCCTCCAGGCTCGATTCCCCTCGCTGGTCGACTGTGACGATCCGTACCCATGGGGTGCAGTCCAGCCCGAGCTACCAGAAGACTTTGATACGCTGTCTCCGGCGGAGAAAGAGGCAGCAAAGGAGGAACTTGATAGAGTGCGATTGAAGAAATTCTACGAAATCGCGTCGAGGAAATTCAACCCCGCTATCTTCAGGGCTATGGACGCGATGAGAAACGATGACGACCCCACCGCTTTCATATTCCATATCATCGGGCAGTCGTCTTCTGACGGTCCAGTCCCACTCCGAGAGCTTCTCATCCAGATCTATGAAAAATGGGATGGGATCACTGAAAAGACAGGCTCGAGGGCCCCTTGCCCGATCTCGTTCACGGAAGAAGAAATCAAGCAAGCCCGACAACAGGCGCAAGCCTGGGCGGACGTGTATAACGAGTTCGACCGTCTACGGACCGAAATCGTGGGTAAAGACGGGTGGGTTTCGCACGAAGATTACGAGGATGCTCTGCGCCGGTTCAACAGTCACAAGGAGACTTTGGAGAAGCTGGGGAAGCAACTCAGTGAAGTGGCGAGACTGATGTAAACATGTAGTGTGCTACTACTATCAGTGTTCTTATCGGTTTACCGGCGTGCGTGGATATAGATCAAATGACCCAATGCTGGCGTAGACCAACTCCTGTGGAGCGAGCACCCACGGATCCACGTGTACCAATGATGCCAGCGATTCTTCTCCAGTGGGCAGAACTGGGGAGGGAAATTACTGAATACTCGAATTTGTCCTCCGTACCGGAAAAAATTGCCATCGGCAATGCCCCGCGCGGTACCGGAGGGTTCCCAACTCGTCATCCCCAACAATAGCTTCAATAGTAAATGCAGTGTATGTATGCACAGTTAGACGACTGAGTTGATGATGGCCATCAATTCTCTCCTATAGAGTCTGGAAATGAAGTTGCACTAGGTAGATAGCACTAAATGCAGGGTCCGTATTCGGAGCGCTCGCACAGAGGTATGGAGTAGTAGAGCTTCCGACATTAAACGCTCGCTGGCATCCTGTACGAGCAGGTCCACAAAAACGCGCAATCACTTCGAATCGCTGCGGCTGTCATCCGGTTGAGTTGGAGGACTCCACTGGCCGTCTTCTTGTTTGCTGCCATGACGGGACTTTTCGGATGCTTATCGTGCTTCTCTCCGGTGTGCGTTTACGTAGAGAGAAGCAGGTTTGCTGGCGGGGTTAACCGTGGTTATAAAAACCCCGCGGCTGCCCCGCCGTCTGCTCTTATTCTTCTTCCCTCATCACGTTTGATGATAGCAACCATCGCCCGGATTCTGACGGAGTGATACTCAATTTGTATATCCCTCTCCTTTGCTGGCTGTTGATGGATACTGACCGCTGCGTATCGAACAGGACCAATCGCGACCTCTGCTGAACTACGATGTAATGCCATCTTTCAGCCCTGTCCGCCCTTCCCGGGTGGAAGACGGGAAGACATGGTCTCGCTGTTTGGCTGGTTCTATCCAGCACTGATCAAGGTATCTCAGGTAAAGTCTGGGGCATGAACCGGTGCTCGTGACTCCATCCCCTGGGTTATGTGACGTGCATCCACCTCCCTGGAGCGGAGCTGCTTGCTTGCTTGCTTGCTACGCTTTTGTCGGGGAGAGATGTCGTCCGCCAGTGTGGCTCTGGAGTCGAGCGGGCTGAAAACATACGGTCACAACTTGATCTGGATAATACCAGCGAAAGGATCATGCCTTCTCTCTTCCCTTATGTCTGTTCATCCGTGTGTGGGGATAGCTAACGGTCTACAGTGAATTCGATCACCTGCATACCTCGTTGAAACAGCCAACATGTCTCCTCCAGCTGCCATCTACGAGCCCTCCCCCGCGACCGCCAACAATGGCCTCAAGGGCAAGGTGGTCCCGGAGACGGTGACCGTCTCCGGTGCGGAGGCTCACTCGACCAGGCTCCTTGACCAATTCGGCGGCAAGTGGGACGAGTTCAAGTTCGCTCCGATCCGTGAGAGCCAGGTCTCGCGTGCCATGACCAGCCGCTACTTCAAGGACCTCGACAAGTACGCCGAGAGTGACATTGTCATCATTGGCGCGGGTTCCTGCGGTCTCAGCACGGCCTACGTGCTCGGCAAGGCTCGTCCGGACCTGAAGATTGCCATCATCGAGGCGAATGTCTCTCCTGGTAAGAGATACCGGAATGAACCGGGTTCATGACCATGTTTGCTAATTCTATGCTTGCAGGTGGTGGTGCCTGGCTCGGTGGCCAGCTCTTCTCCGCCATGGTCCTCCGCAGGCCTGCGGACGCCTTCCTTGACGACCTGGGCGTCCCGTACGAGGAGGACCCGACGAACCCGAACTTCGTCGTCGTCAAGCACGCGGCTCTCTTCACCTCGACCTTGCTGTCGAAGGTGCTGTCCTTCCCGAACATCAAGCTATTCAACGCCACCAGCGTGGAGGACCTGATCACGCGTCCTTCGCAGAGCGGCAACCCGCAGGAGACTCGCATCGCGGGTGTGGTGACGAACTGGACGCTCGTCAGCATGCACCACGACGACCAGTCCTGCATGGACCCGAACACCATTAACGCGCCGCTCGTGATCAGCACGACGGGCCACGACGGCCCCTTCGGCGCCTTCTCTGCCAAGCGCCTCGTCTCGATGGCCGCTATCGACAAGCTGGGCGGCATGCGCGGCCTCGACATGAACTCGGCCGAGGACGCCATCGTCAAGAACACCCGCGAGGTCACCAAGGGCCTGATCATCGGCGGCATGGAGCTGTCTGAGATTGACGGCTTCAACCGCATGGGCCCGACTTTTGGCGCCATGGTGCTCAGCGGTGTCAAGGCTGCTGAGGAGGCGCTCAAGGTGATTGATGAGCGCAAGCGCGAGTGTGCGGAGTAAGGCGATTCTCCTAGAATGCCTTAAGTGTGTCAGGGGAGGTCGGTCATTTTGCAAGTCCGCTCGCTAGTTTACAGTCATGACTAGCTCTATCGATCTATTGATCTAGCTAGGTAGCTAGCTTTGACGAAAAGAAACACTCATTTCTGAAAGTGAAAGAAGTGATAACATTACAATATCCTATATACAATGCTGCTAGCACTCGTAAATCAGTAGCAAGTATTATGTATGATGGTAGTATTTATATACAAGTAAAGTATTTTCCTCACTGAAGGACAAATTAAGGTAGTAAGAGATATCACTTGTCGACTCCCTGCGTCGTGTCGTATCGTATCCTGGACATCACTGTCCCAGCTGTCTTGCCGGCACTCACCCAATAAATTAATCAATCAATTAATTTAATAATTAAACGAATAAAATCCGCTGTAGCTGGTTATACATTATAGATCCTCATCACTGGCAACGTAACCACTGCCTTGAGAATCCTTACCAGCTGCCGCTGCAACAGCCAACTTCTTCGCCATCTTCACCTCCCACTCAAACTCCTTCAGAGCGCGGAGCTCGCTGGACATGAACAGCCCTCCGACCAGACCGTCCAGAACCCCCGCCGCAAAGTTCAGCGTGCTGACCATCGTCAGGATGAAGGAGACGTAGATCACGTCCGACGTCCACCAGACGGCGACGAAGCAGCCGATCGAGACGATGATCGAGGCTAGGAAGTGTCCTAGGCGCCAGCGCCGCTGGGACCGCTCGCGCTGCGCGTATTTCGCGATCATGTCGAGGATCTCCTCGTAGGTTTCGGGTGTTAGGGCCGTGCTGGGTGCGGTGGTCGGGTGCAGTTGGGAGGAGGGCTGCACGGTGAAGCCGTGGTCGTCCGGGTTCTGAGGCTCGGGAGCGCGCGTTTCTTCAGTGGAGACGCTGGATTCTGCTGGGCTGAGACTGCGGCTGATGACCGCTTCGACGGCAAAGTGGTCGCTCAGAGAGCATCGCAGGGTCGGATGCCGCTGCATCATGGCCACTCGCGCCGACTCGATGTTCCATTTTGGCGCTGGGAAGCTCGGGGGGTAGCCGCCGTCGCCGACGAAGATGTAGTCCAGTCTCCTGCCCTTGGGGTCCTTGACGTTGCCGTCGACGATGATATCCTCGCCCCGATCGAGACGCTTCTGCTGCTCTTTGGGCCAGCGCCAGGTGTTGAACGGTCCGTCGCACGTCGCTCCGTTTTCGCTAATGTTGTAATCCGCCGTGGGGATCGGCTTGTTCCGTCGTCGTTCTGCAGGGGATTCAGGGGCGCCGATCGATGAGTCTGGGTGTAGATGCCGCCATACGTCTTTGACAGGCGCATGCGCCGTGATCAACCTGTGGGCAAACGACAAGGGCACCATGTTGAAATCACCCAGCCCAATCACCAGATGGCCTCTCTCCGCGGCTCCCCGCATCAGCTTCGCGATCTCCCATGCCTGCGCCGTCCGATGGCACAGGTACGAGTCATGCGGCTCCCGTTCGTACGGCGCATGGAGATGCGTGCAGAAGACCTCCGCGACGTCCTCCGTGCGAGGCCCCATCCGGATTCGCGCGCAGGCAACGCCCTTTCCAACGTACCAGTCGCCGCGGAAGAAGGCCGTCGGACGGCCATTGAGCGGATACTGGAACATGCTGCTCTCTTCGATGGGCCATTTGGAGAGAATGGCGAGCCCGCCGCCAAACACCCCGCTAAAGTAGAACTTGCCGTAGGGGAGGATGTGCTTCGTCTGCTCCCGGATGCTCCTGTAGTCCTGCTGCGTCCAGCACTCCTGCAGCCCGACGATCTCGGGGGGCTCGTCTGCGATGGCCAGCTGGCGTCCGATCTCCGACAGGCGCTCGTGTCTGTACTTCGAGAGGAACTTCAGTCCCCAGCAGTTCAGGGTCAGGATGCGGATGCGCGTGGGGGGTGCTGTGTCAGCCATGCTGGCACAGTTCGACAGAACTGGACTTTGACAGTAAAATGGACGAAGAGAAGAGAATCGATGAGGTCGTGCTGGTGACAGATTACGACAGCGTGAGTTGATGCTGGCAGACCTCGCTCACCGCCTTGGCCGGTTGCCCGCTAATTGGCCCGCGCGCGCTGCCCTTGCATCTTCGTCGCGTGCGTTCAAAAGGCGCGAATTACTACGGCATCCGTCCGCAGGAGCCTTGGGAGTTCTGTCTTCTGCCTGCTGCGCACCCCGAATCTCGCTGTCTCGAGGCCTGGACGCTGCGAGATGGAGAACGGCAACCATCCGCCCAAGCGTCGTCGCCTCAACAATGGCTACGCCGGCTCCCCCACGAGCTCGTCCTCCGACGAGCTCGCCGCAACCTCCGATCACGAGATGGAGCGCCGCCGCGCCAGCTGGTCGGCCAAAAAGGCGTACACGGCTCGCAGGCGTTACAACCGTCGCTCGCACAGCTTCAGCGACTCGGGGAGCCCCGACGAACTGGCCGTCGACGCCGACACCTACTGGGGGCGGAATACCCGGGAGCAGTCCAGGAGTCCCAGTCGCAGCCGCAGCCGCAGCGCGAGCCGTAGCAGTCGCAGCTCCTCCCAGGACGACAGCACGCCAGAGCAGGCCAAGCCAGAGGAATCCGCGCAGGGAGACGACGATGCCGAGGAAGGGTCGCGGCCGCGATCAGAGCAGCAGTCCGAGCGAATACCCTCGCCTCCCCCTCCCCCGCCAAAGCCCGATCATCTAAATTACAGAGAGAAGTTCCTGCTCAAAGGCCATCTGCGCGGCGTGTCTGCCGTGCAGTTTTCACCTGATGGATCCAAGATCGCCAGTGGAGGTACGATTTCATGTTTGCTATCTTTTTCGTCAGACGCGCTTCTAACATGGCCGATCTGCAGGCGCGGACGGGGCTCTCAAGGTCTGGGATACGCTAACAGGGAAGCTCATCCATACTTTCGAGGGCCATTTGGCGGGCATTTCGACCGTTGCCTGGAGTCCCGACGGCGAGACGATTGCGTCCGGGTCGGACGACAAGTCCATACGGCTGTGGAATGTGTTGACGGGCAAGGCCCATCCGGTCCCTTTCAACGGCCACCACAACTACGTCTATTCGCTTGCGTTCTCTCCGAAAGGCAACATGCTTATCAGTGGATCGTATGACGAGGCGGTGTTTCTCTGGGATGTGCGCTCTGCGCGCGTGATGCGATCGCTACCCGCCCATTCAGACCCCGTCGCGGGCGTCGACGTCGTGTGGGACGGGACCCTCATCGTCTCCTGTTCGTCGGACGGTTTGATTCGATTATGGGACACAGCGACGGGTCAGTGTCTGCGGACGCTGGTCCACGAGGACAATCCCCCCGGTCACGGCGGTGAAATTCTCGCCGAACGGCAAATTCGTGCTGGCGTGGACTCTGGACGACTGTGTGCGACTGTGGAATTACGTCGAGGGACGCTGCATCAAACGTATCAGGGCCATATCAATCGCAAGTACAGTCTCTGCGGCGGGTTTGGGATTTATAGCGCCCCCGGAGGCCCTCCTTCAGCCTTTGTTGTGAGCGGCAGCGAAGATGGGGCGGTGCTCTGCTGGGATGTTGTCAGCAAAAACGTCCTGCAGAGGCTCGAAGGCCACACAGACGCCGTTCTTTGCGTGGATACTTGCTCGTTCGAAGGCAAGAGGTTGATGGTCAGCTGTGGTCTGGATCGAACGATACGCGTCTGGGAAGAGGTCGAGGAGGTCGTCGAGTCGCGCGAGGCAGATGGAACAGAAACCAACGGCGAGAAGATGGAAGGGACATCGCAAGAGCCAGCACAGACGCAAGATGGCGAGGCGGAGGGCGACGGAGACAAAATGATTGAATGATGCATGGTTGTCGTCTTTATTTATTTCTTGCATATGGGTCAAGGAAGTTTCATAGATAGTCCTTGCAGGATACCCAGGGTAACTTTGTTATTTGCATTCAGGATTGGTTCGCTAGGAATTGACATCCATTGCCTGATTGTTTGTTTGCTTTTGTACAAAAGATGGTTGGTAAGAAGAATGACCTCTGTGGACAAGAATCACACAGGCAGCCTCCAGAGGGTTATCGATCAATATCAGTAGGCACAGATATCCTCCATATTGCCACTTGTCTAGTGGTTGGAAAGACCAACATCTGCAGAGCCATGAAATCCACCATCTTGGGAAAGGCTGGCTTACAGGTGGCAGTGGAAGACCCCTAAAGTTAGAAATTCCTTGTTTTCCTCCTCATTTTATTTTGTCGTGAGCGACTAATCGAACTCATCCAGTGTCATTCACTGACGATGTCTTGCTTGGCTGACTTGCTGTGGGAGACTCTTTCCTGGCGTGCACGACTGTTTGTTTGTTTGTCGCTTCCCCTCACCACCACCTCTTCACGTTGCACTCGCTCAGATTCTTGCCATCTTCAGTCATCTCCAGTCTTTCCTCTTCCCTGTTATTTATTTGCCAGCCTTCATGAACGCTTCTTGATTGTCCTGCCTTATCGAGACAAAACTTTATCGCAGTGGATTTGTCTCCATCCGAAGGCAGTGAATTGATATCTGCCCGAGGAAATAGCTAATCAATGCTAGGCATCCCGCATATCTGCTCGTCATCTTTTCGTTATATCCAGCCTTGGTCCTGTCTAGATTGAACCCAGTACGTATGTTATTCTTTATTTCTGACACGATCAAACCATTCTAACGGCTCTCTGCCAGTGTAGCAATGAACCTGGAGGAGTTTCTCATTTACCTCCACAATGGGGCGTTTACGTCTGCAAAATTCCTCTTCACCGATTGCCTCTCCGTCGCGGACCTGAAGAATCTTCGTCTTGTGTGTCGTAACCTCGATCTGGTCGCCACGTCGTATCCTATTGTCACCCGGCTGTTCATGTCGTCTCATCAAGCCGACCTCGAGGCCTTCGAAGGTATCACGAAGAACAAGCGACTGGCAAGACATGTCCAACTCATTATTTGGGATCACTCCGTTTACAATCTGCTCCTTCTCCATCAAAACCTGTACCTGGAATATCCTCGTGTTGAGGAGGCAGAAAAGAGTGATAAGCATAAGCAGCGGATCACGCAAGCTCGCAAGATGTGGGCAAGGCTTGCGAAGCAGCAACAACGTATTCTCGTCAATGACTCCGATCTCAAGGCTTTCTCAACAGCACTCCCAAGCTTGACATCCCTCAACAACATCCGTCTTACGCGACTGGAGTTTGCATGCCAATGTTGCTGCGGTTGTATGTCTCCGGCGCAACGTCAGTGGTTTAACATTCCCAAAAAGTTGAGGAAATACCTCGAAGAACCGCATGACGAAATGTGTCTAATGGTTCACGACAAGTGGTTTCCCTGTCGTATTGTCTACGATCATCCCGAGCTTTTTTACACCGTGTTTCCATCCCTGCCGACTGCAGATATCTGGAGTTCTGTCGCGTTCCGTGGCCTGAAGTGTCTCGCCGCTAACCTAGAGACTCCTCTGCCCAATTTACGACTTCTATCATTAGATGCCCACCCGTCTGATGTCTTTTCAGGGTCAAGTCAGGAGATGGCGTTCCTGAAGACCGCGATTGGGTCACTTGACTGCTTTCGACTTTCTGCCTTCCGTAGTGGAGCACAGATTTTGATAGCGCCCTTTCGAGATCTGATGTCGTCGGCGAGAAATCTTACCAGCTTGTGTCTACATTTTGCCAAGGGTCCATGGGCCCCCACGATCTCATCTCCCGTCCGTCTGTTGACGAAGGTTCCCCCTGCCAGCTTTCCTAAGCTTGCCACCCTTTGCATCAAAGGCCCAGATGCTACCTTGAAAGATCTCACAGACTTGGCACAATGGTGTGGTGAGGCGGCAATAGGCACCTTGTATCTCGGTTGCTTTCATCTGTCGAAAGATGCGTGGATGGATGTGCTGGAGGCCTGGAAGCAGGAGGGAAGTCTGAAGCATCTCGACACGATCTATATTCATGATGTGAGCGACATCCATGTTGCGAGGGGGCGAGGTCGGACTCTCCAAATCTTGGGGTCATACAGTTCTGCAGACGAGGATGCAGTGGTGGACTTTCTCAACGGGGACGGTGACTATCCTCTTCTAGAGGACATGTTTTTTTAGTCTGGACGAGAAGAGCCCGAATATACTTACTCTAATCAAACTTGGCCGACCGACAATGGAATGGATCTATGGAGGTTTCTTCGGATTTCATGTTGGCTAAAGGGTTTTTACGATTGACCATCTGTCTGGGGTGGAGTTCGGTTTGTATTACAACAGGATCAGGAGACGGCGCAGGAGCTCAAATACGTTGGTAGTCAAGAATTTGTCTATACAGGAGTATAATAAGAATAATACCTGAACTTATTAACACTGTGATCATCCAGTATGGTATGTACGGAAATGACCCAAATAGCGCGCTGGTACGCAGGGGTTTGAGGGGATGAGACTTGAAATCTATACAAGCTAGATTAACTCGAGTCTCGGTATGAGCCTGATCTCCCTAACCATCTTTTTAGTTTTGTTTGTCCTCTAATAATTATTGAACCAATCTACTCGAGAACATCTGATCCCTGGTCCGAGTCTGGTTCCTGAAACCTCCGGGTTGGCCCGCCGTTCGTTGGCTTTACTTTACACACGGGTGATGTGACAATGACGACGACGGTGGTGATGTCCAATTCGGAGATTGTTGGCCCTCTTCTGAGAATATCTGTTGTCTGATGTGATTCTCTCATGTGAGACTGCAGGATAAAGGGGAAAAAAATGGCGGAAGACAATAATAGCGGTCTAATTTCGTCCATCCGAGCAGCCCAGAGACTGGATTCTCGCGGGAAACCGACTGTCCAGGTGTCTGTCACGACGGGGAAAGGTATCTATCGAACAGACATGTTTGGAATGACTGACTCTCACTGGCTGCTGCACCAGGAACGTTCACAGCGTTGGTCCCCTCAGGCGCGTCGGTGGGCAGCTACGAGGCCGTGGAGATTCGCGATGGCAATCCCAAGGCATACGGGGGCAATGGCGTGCTCATGGCGGTGCACAACGTGCAACACGTCATCGGGCCGGTGCTGATCGAGCAGAAGTTCGACGTGCGCAAGGACCTGAGCAAGATCGACGAGTTCATGGTCAAACTCGACAGCACCCACAGCAAGCAAAAGCTCGGCGTCAATGCGATTCTGGGCGTCAGCATGGCGTGTGCCCGCGCTGGAGCGGCCGGAAAGGTTGGTCCTGTCTGTCCTGTCTGTTTTGTCTCTGATGCGCAGGAAGAACTGCCTGTTGAAGCCCCAGTACTGTTTTCCGATAGGATGTGCCGCTGTATGAATTCCTGCGCCAGGAGGCCGAGATGGAGCCTAGCTATATCCTCCCCGTGCCATTTTTCAACGTGCTCAATGGCGGCGCCCACGCCGGAAACTCGATGGCGTTTCAGGAATTTATGATCGCGCCTGTTGGGGCGGAGGATATTGCCCAGGCGGTGCAGGTGGGATGTGAAGTGTATCAGGAACTGAAGAAGGTCCTTGCCCGGAAGTATGGACCGTCAGGTTAGTCGGCATTACAGATCGAGATATAAAGTCTCCAGCTCGAGACTGATGCATCTGCTCAAGCAACTACGATCGGCGACGAAGGAGGCTTTGCACCTCCAATCACCCATCCATCCGAAGCGCTTGACCTCCTGACGACCGCCGTCGAAGCAGCCGGACACACCGGCAAGGTAAAATTCGCAATCGACCCTGCAGCATCCGAATTCTTCAAATCAGACCGTCTGTACGACATCGGATTCAAGACAGACCGCCCGCACGAGCTGTTCCCCAACCAGCTGAGCGATCTGTACAAGCAGCTGCTGAAGGACTACCCCATCATCCTGGTCGAAGACCCCTTTTCGCAGGACGACTGGAACGCCTGGGCCGAGTTCCACCGGAGCTGCGCCGTCGAGCTCGTTGGCGACGACCTCCTCGCGACCAACGTGGACAGGATGGCCCTCGCCAAGCAGCACGATGCCTGCAACTCGCTGCTGCTGAAGATCAATCAGATTGGCACCATCAGCGAGGCGATCATGGCGTAAGCGGCTCACCACACATTCATTCTCTATCAGC
The DNA here is from genome assembly GCF_000968595.1 of Rasamsonia emersonii CBS 393.64. Classification (NCBI taxonomy): domain Eukaryota; kingdom Fungi; phylum Ascomycota; class Eurotiomycetes; order Eurotiales; family Trichocomaceae; genus Rasamsonia; species Rasamsonia emersonii. The sequence continues at coordinate 203,491 of NW_013563246.1, forward strand.
TAATAAGAGTTCGTGCAGCGCCCGCACCGCATCCAAATTCGACTGGCAAGTCTTCGTCTCCCATCGTTCGGGCGAGACGACAGACGACTTCATCGCCGATCTGGCCGTCGGCCTCGGCGCAGGCCATATGAAGGCCGGCAGTCCGTGCCGCGGGGAAAGAGTGGTCAAGTACAATCGGTTGATGGATATTGAGGATGAGCTGAAGGCGACGACCAAGACGTCGTATTATGCGGGGCCTAAGTGGATGAAGTAGCTCTGTATGTACTGTATATGCAATATATGTATTGAAGGGTGGTCCGGTTGTCTAGAGGAATGGATTCGATATGAAGCAATATTATCGTGCCATTATCATTTATATACAGAAGTAGAAGAGGGTATCTTCTTCTTTTTCTTTCCTTCTTTCTTCTTCTTCTTCTCTTCCCCTGTTGTTACAGTACATGATTTTATCGCCCTGATTATTTATACAGTACAGTATATGCCCCGTATCTGAAGAAAGTCCTATATACATCCATTCCATTCCACCGTAATGGATCGATCGTCATCATCATCCACAGGGTTCACATAAACAGAACCCAAATCAAATCTAACCCGTCTGTCCCATACAGTATGTGTGTTTATGTACATACATGTATTAGCAACTGCAGCAGCCTGGGAGAAGGAAAAAAAGCAATTCATGATGTGAGTTGGAGAGAAGTAATTTGTGGATGGCACACACAGACATGCAGCTGAGATAGGGCCCTGGTTCCCTTCCTTTTTTCCTATTGATCGATTGAATGACATGTTGAGTTATTCCATTTTTTTGTTTTGCTTTGTTTTTTTTTTCAGTTTAGTCGCTGGTCCTCGTTCTCCCGAAGAAATAACTCTTCCTCATACTGTCTGACCTCCCTCCCTTCTTCTTCTTCTTTTTTTTGGCTCATATCCATATAGGTAGATACATATAGTCTTCCATACTCCTGGCATGTACAGTACATACATGCATGCATGTACCAACAACTGTGTTGTGCTCTTTCTTCGTCGTCTCCTTCTAAATTTATCCTTGGAACGATGATGATAGAATCAATCATGGTTCATGGTTCGGTTCGAATGTTCCGACAAAAGAGTGACTAGAGTCATTGATTGCGTCTAGTTTCTGGGCGTCTTAAAAAAGTTTTTTTTTTCCCCAAGTTTTATTTGTCTCTGAGATACCTATCTCAAGCATCACGTCATGAGGAGGAGGTTGGGTTTGCCATTCGAATAGTCGAATGGCATAGAATTAATTTGGCCATCAGATCAGGCACTTTTTTCTAGTGCTGCCGTTGTACGACGGACGTGTCACCGTCAAGGCTGATATCGGATCTATGTGAAGATGATTTTTTTTGTTTTTGTTTTTGTTTTTTTTTTTGCGTGGATCAACTTCTTGTTGTTGTTTTTCTCAGTTGCTTATGGCAATGACTATGTTTGATTTTTTTCGACAGTCGGAATGTATGACCAGTCCAGGTTGTTGAAAAAGNTGAGTTAGGTTCTTTTGTTGAGTTGAGCATGCATGTATCTACTTTTTTCTTTTCTTTTTCTTTTTCTTTTTTTTTTGGTCGCCGGCCTTTTTTTTTCCCTTTTTCGATCAAATTCATGCAAAAAGCAGAAGCCTTCCTTTACAATAGCGATCGTGAGCTGGAGCATAGTATCCAGGATGATGAAGAAGTCGGACATCGGTCCAAATCGATCAAATCAGCTCAGCGCGAATCTGATACCAAGGAATAAATTTTCAAATCTGTTGTTGCATCTGCCCAGCTCATGGGTATATTGATATTATACACTCCTCCTGCTTGTCGAGGATGAGAGAGTTGAGCAAGTCATTCGTTTCACGACTTTGGTGGATTTCGCATTGAGTTTGCGTCTGATGAAGACGTCCGTGTTCTTTGACAATGTATGTATGTCCAGGTCGAGTCAATTTGTCATCTACATCGCGTGTACAAATGTTTGTATCGGTCGGTCGGTCTCTGGGAGGATCCGCGTGTCCATTGAAGATGCAGCGATTTAGATGTAGATCTGGAGGGTTCGATTCGATGCAGCTGCCTTTTTTTCCTGACTGATGCTTTTCTCTGCGCTCCCACGGAATGAAGTCCCAGTAGATGCGGGCTCTCCATTCCTGGTACTTCTCTGATGTCTCTTGGAGCAAGGGCTGACGGGCGGTTTCGTACTAACGCCATAGGCTATCGGCCAGGGATTTCCTCTCTCTCATGAGCTAGCTGGTAGCGCTGGTCAAGCAGACAAACTTGATATTCATGACACCCTGGTCATCCCATCCTCTGAGACACCGACGCAAAGAACAGGTGTTACCCTGGGGATTCTGGCATTCAGTTTCGAGACCTTGTCTTCAGGATGGTTGGAAATGACACCAATGGGATATGTTAGTAGGTGGTGAAGATCGTACTGCGGCGGACCTTACTTTGAGATGGACGACAGGCTTTAGTGGTGTGGGACGCCGTGGTGATGAAGAATCGCAGTGCGGCCTTTAAGAAGTGGAAACGACGTGCGATGTTCAAGATGCTATTCTCCAAATCCCAGGACGAACCATCTCTGATGGGATTGACACTGACGTGCCACTTGACCCGTGACTCCTACATCCTGTACCCGTACCGTAGCTAGTTCTTAGCTCTTGCACAACACAGTATGACTTCGTCTTGATTTGCATATTTGCTTTTCGAACAAAATTCCCATTTTCCCTACGTTATGCCATATTGGCATAACAGTAGCAGAGAGTTCGGCAAGTTGATTATTGATATTAACATCTTGACAGGGTGCCGCTGCCATGAACGCTGGAGAGGTATGTTCTGGCCGTACAGGTAGCAATGGAAACGTAGCAGGCGATGACAGTACTGTTTGTGCAGCTGACGATGTTGCTGGGGTAGCAATGGACGGTACGAGAGTTGATTGCACAGTTGGTTGCAACAGTAGTGGCGCCTCTGGTACTGGAGACGATGGTATACCTGCACTTGCCGATGATGGAGTCGGAGTTGGTACATGTATAGCAGGCGATGAATCTGATACTGATGCAACAGATGGCACAACAACAGATGGTGAGTTTCCCTTGGCCTCTTGTCATAAGCGGGCCTCGACAATGGGTCGACTTGGGCGAAGCTTTCACTTTCTAGCCAGTCACATATCTGAATCGGGGATGATCGCCTGGGTACAATGACAGATATAGATGGAGGATTTAAAGATGTTTGGGATAATGGCTCTAGTACCACAGATGCAGATAGAAGAATTGGTGCAGATGTGTGAGACGGGGTTGAGCGAACTGACTGCGGAATCGGTGGTAGCATACCGTCCTGTAAGCGCTGCAAGAGCGTAGCAACAACGTTATGGTGAAGCTGCGTACGAAGGGAGGGCGTAATGGCACGGTCCTGAGTTGTAGTCCAATCCACAAAAGGCACAGTAATCCATTGGTCTTGGTGTTGTTTGCATCTGGCCGATGGTGCGTGTCAGTGGCGAGGAGAGATCTTGGAGCCACACGACCTCGTCTGGCGCTAGGCCGTTATGCACTGATATGGTCGTGTTTGGCGTTCGCTAGGGAATTGCGGGACTGGATTTCATCCACACCAACTCAACGCTCTTGGTGAGTAAGGCAGATCGCATTGTCTGCTTCCTGCCGAAGCTGTTGTTCCAAGTATTTGATTCGTTTTCCTTCGTGCTCGCGTAGTAGTTCCACCAGTGTTCGGTTCGGTCGCGTCTTCTGCTTGGTAGTAACCCTTCCTGAAGTGACTGCTCGAGGTCGTAGAGCGTCTTATTAAGGAGCTGACCGGCTCTACGAGGAATTTGACAACAAGGCTTCGGTTTCAGCGCGCCACTTCGTCGTGTGCTTATGACTTTTTGGTGGAACGTTGTCCATGGGTATGCCAATCGGTACCATAAGGTGACCAAGTTTCCTTCTGTTGTATTGTGGGAGCCGTGAAGGTCTTGACACATTAAATGGAGGTAGGGCGTTAGCATCCAGAAACTATCTGAATCGAAGGTTCGTGAAGTAGAATATTTGCCCAGTACCAACAATGCTGTTTGTATGTCTCGAAAATGCTTATCGACGATTGGCGCTGGTCGCCCTTCCTCGCAGACATGGAGTGTTTGACGTTGTTCCGTAGGTCGTCGCGTTTTTGTCCTTCGTGGATGGCGGTCCTGAGTTCGGCTTTTGAAAGAGTGACGGCATCTTGGAGACGTTCTTCAACCCGTTGTTCGAGCAGTTGGATAAAAATGGCTTCCTTTAGGTCGCTGTTAAGGAAAGCGGTCACAAAGATCAAAGTGGTAGACGTGCCATCCAAGCTTAGCAGCAAGGGCTAGAAGAATCTTTAGGCTCATAGGCTTTGCAACCGACGAGTAGATGGACCTCATGGAAGTCGATCCTTCTTCTGCTTGACCAGTCGAGCCTTGTATTTGCCATCGGCCTTGATACGGAAAACCCATCGTAGGAATAGAAGTGTCATACCGGGGAGAAGATCAACAGCTTTCCAGGTCCCGCGGCGTTACTAACTCGCTGATATGTCCGTGCATTGTAGTCTGCCTCGTGTGCAGCAGTCTCAGGAGACAATGTGTAAAATCTAAGGTTCTTGGGTATTCCATAGTCCATTGGATGCGGATCTTCCACGTCGGACGAGTTTTGTTAAGCCTGTCTTGTTGTTCATCCTGGATGCTGAAATTGCATTGCAGGCGATGTTTCTTTTTGTAAACAGCGGACACTATCGCGAGAGCAAAAGGCTCTCTGCCACTTCTGCGACGATGTTCCAGTCCCAAACCTTGTAGCCAGGGGTTCTAAATTCATTCTGGTCCTGACATATTATGACGCCGAGAGATACTTGATTGCCGAAGGGAAATTCTTGGATCGTCACACAGGTCGCATGCGTAATCTATGGAGCTTGTCAGAGTGGTCGCTAAGATATTTGGCGAAGAATATTTGTTCGATCTCGAGCTGTATGGCGAGACGCCAATAAGGATATGTATGTAGTATGTCGTATATTGGACATGCATACATACGCACACCACACCGCGTAATTCGGATTTCCATTCCATTCCATACCTCGACATTGACGTTACGAGGTCTCTTCGATAGGGGTGTTCTGGATTGGATCTTCGCGGGTGTATTTGTGCGCATTTTATCAACGAGTTCCCCCAGAGTATTTACCTCATTTCTTCCACCTCATCTTGAAACATCTCCTTATATTTCGCGAAGTGATTTCCTCTTGTTAATGTCCGGCCTCACACTGCTAGGAGTTTCGTGTACACCTCACGAATAATTGATCACATCGCGAATCCAACTCTGCGTTTGATGTCGTTCACCAGCCCAGCCCTACTTCTTGACTTTCGAGAGTTAATGGAATTTCCTCCTCGTCGTCGCTGGTCGGATAGAGACTGCGCAGCCGCTGTCGAAGCAAATGAAGGAATGATCGAAGAAAACTAACCCATTCCATGGCTCTAAGCCTCTTCCTGCTTGCAATGTTCCGAGATCCGTGGTCGCTCTTCGATAGCAACCAAAGGAATGGTTAATGTTGTCCAAGTACTCTGTTTCCGCTAATGCAGCGCAGCAAATATCTTGACATTTAAACTGCAACTTGCCCTATCAGAGGCAAGACAGGTGTTGACGATGCATAGGGTGTCCCCATTCCATCTCCTTTGTCATCGCCCCCAAGGATCAGGCGTCGAATTCAAAATGGCCGCGGTATCTGTTCCTGCCATATCAGCCGCAGGAACATCAGCGGCATTATCGTCTGTGCCTTTTGATGGTGGATTAACAACAGGGACATCGTAGGGTATTTCGCCAAGAACTCTATCGATCCACTTCCTGTCCTCATCTTTTATGATGTCGAGTCTGTTGTACATGAGCTGGAATATTCGGTCCGGGATCCGGCTCATAGCGATAGCGTGAGTCACCGCTGCAAAGCATCATCAGGAAGCTTTCCAAGGTTGGGAACTGGGCAATGGTATATCGTCTGGCACCAATGTTCGGTTTGGCGCTTTTTTGGCAGGCAATCTTGAGGCAGTCGAGCATTATAAACTGGCTCACTGTAAACTGTTTGTAAACTTCGCTATCATTGTCACCTCCATCATCATCATCTTCTCCCACAACATAGACGCCTAGATGTTTTCGAGGGTAGAGTATAGATTCCAATTTCATTTCCTCAGACTTGGCTACCCGACTCTCACCCTCAAGTGAATTAATATGCACTAGAGTTTCTGCCATCAACACGTTTTGAATGCGTGTGAAAAACTCGACGCACATTTTGGTGTGGAACTTATTCAGCATGATCAATTCCAGCTGGTCGTCTCTCTTACATGCCATGCACTGCGGTCTCCCTCCTGTCTGCTTTATCCTTTGTATTTCACACCGTGTAAATCCTGCGCCATGTATGACAGCCTGGCAGGTGTGACATTGGGTCAAAATGCTGAGGGGATTGTCTTTTCCGGCAACAGTCTTCCCCTTCTCACTCCAGCTCTGTTCAATGATCTTCAGCGTTCCATGCGTCTCTGGATTTTGGTGTTATATGCTGCAGTGGCTGTGAAGAATCACTGGAACGCTTGTTCTGGGAGGCGTTGATAGTTGCTGCTGAGGGCATCATGGTACCCCAAGATAAGGGTGGACTTAAGTCGGGCACCGGTGCTATCGAGAATAGCGTATGTGATCTGTGGCTGGGATAGGCGCGATCTGTCCTGACGAACCTTCAAGAAGGCCTTAGTGCTGGCTCTCTGCTTAGTTGTGTGCTTGTGGCTTTTTTGGTGCGACATTGTCCGTGGGGATCCCAATAGGCACCATAAGCAGGTGTCCCAGCTTTCGTTTGTTAAAGAGATACATCATACTTGCTAGATTCAGCTTCACCCGTTCAAAACCGCGCGGATTGTCTGTTGCGCTGCATCGGCAATTGTTGCATGCCAGTCCATAAGCGTACGTGCTTTATGTTGCGGAGGTGAGGGCTTCAACGCGTCTCCTTTTGCAATAACAATAACGTTAAGGAGTCTTTGTGGCAACTTGCATCGAGGATCACTCGTCGTATATCCAAGCTCTGGTCGCGATATGGACGAAGGAGATAGTTGTTTTCTTCGAGCCGAGACAGCCGCTCTTCAATGCGGTCCATCTGCGAAAAGTGCTCCATGCCGGCGGCGTTTCCAAACCGTTTGGTTGGCATGTCGAATTCATAGATGACGTTTCTTGAGGCTCAGCTTGATCTCCAGAGGTGCCACATAGCGTTGCAATGCCGGGGTTACGCAGCGGAGTCCATGAGCTCCACTAGGCTGCTCCGGCCACGTACAAGATATGGATGATCGTTACACGTGATGGCAATGGATCGGTCAAGGTACGACCTTGTACCGCGACAATGCCCCCCTCGAAAAAAGGCGTTGTCCTCGACGCGTAGAGATGATGATATAAGAAGTAAGGATATTCCAAGTACAGTAAAGCGATGTAGAACCTTAGAGGAGTCGATATGCTCCACTCTGGTGTTGCAAGCGAGGCAGGCGAATTTGTAGCAGCCTTTGTTGGATTTTCACGCGATGAAATCAGCAAGAGGATTTTGATTTTGTCCACTGCAGGAGACCCGAAATCCAGGGTGATTGTTCAGTTCAATCTTTGATTTGTCTGGCAGACAGAAATAATGATGTTGATGTGATGTCTGCACGGACAATCGCCAGTCTTCACACCAAACTGCCCTCTGCCTTATGTAGCGGTTCTTCCTGTCAGGAAAGAAGTACTGTACATCTGTACTGTACATACTTGAAGTTGAATGCACAATGTCGTGTCAGGCATGAAACTATCGCTTTTCGCCTCTGCCAGCGAGACTTGGCTCTCTAAAGTCGAAAACAAAGCCTCCGTCAAGGTGATATGTTGGTTGAATCAACGAGAAGAGATAGCTAGGTGCTGGAAACCTCGACGGGGTCTTGAGACTGTCTCCATGCCATGACATTTTTTCCCGCTCCGTATTTGTGTGTATCCCAAGCAGAATCAGCTTCGTCATTGAGGTCCTTTTCCAGCAAGATTATGACCCCTATATGTGCAACCCCGGGGTTGAATCTGTGAATTGATATCACACTTGCGATGATCCGCCCATTGCTGGGAGAGAGGAATTCCGATTTGGTCCTATCGCCTTGCCAACTTTTACGTCCATAACGTCGGACGTTTTGTCCATGCATGTGTGTATGTACATGTATTGGAAAAGATAGAGTAGCGATGGAGTAACACTATCAGCCAATACTCAGGTTTTGACATGTTGGTGTGAAAGTTCATTGTAATCTTCGTATTTCAGGCACGCCAGGTTTCACATAGCTGGCAAAGCTGCTCCGACCGTAGACTTCCGGAGTTGATGAGCATATGTTGATGGTCATGGTTGATGTGGGCGTTTCTGTCTTTGCGAATGTACTCCTCTGCCGGATTGAAGGACAATACTTGGACGGTGGACTTGAAATTGCCCATATTGGTGAATTTTGTGCTGTCTTGCTCAATAACTTTTTTTTTTTAATTTTTTTCTTTTTCTTTCCTCTTTCCTTTTTCTTTTCGCTCTTCGCTTTTTCCTTTCTCATTCTTTTTCTTTTTGTCTTCTTTTTTTTGTGCTGGTAAGTCGAGCAAAACCGTACGACATACCGGAACAAGTTGTATGGATCTTGGTGTTGCTGGAAGGTCGCATTCAACTCCACGCTCCTGATAAAATGAAAGTCTTCACATTGCCAGAACGAATCTGTCATCAAAGTAAAGAAGCGCAGGTGTGGCTAACCCCGTTCTTCCTTAATTAAACCCCGCTCAACGTCTTATGGCAAGAATCATAGCACCGCGTTTCCCATCGAGGAAGTATCTTCCCTAGGATAGATAGCATCCATTTCCCGAGGACTATTACAACCGGGTATTGAAGAGCTAAAGATGTAGATGTTTTCGAGTTAAGCTCATCGCGCAATTGTGTAGATGCAGGCTGTATCTGACCCATGAATGCTGTAGACATTTTGGCCAGATCGACTCTCGTCTCTCCAGAATGAACAAAATGTCCATCAACTTCCAAGGGTAACAATTCCGTGACGTTGACAGTGACAGTTATCGTGCCCGACGTCCTCTTTACAGGCGCTGACGCCCTCGCTCTGAATAAGAGAAACATTGCTGCTCGTCGACAGTGCGTGTCCCTTTCATTTGGGGAAAGTGTTGGAGAAGAAAATTTGTATAGAATAGAGACTGGAGAGGTAGTCAGATGGCTAGAGACCTTCTGGGATCATTCGAGTAAGTTGACGCATTCCAGGGGCAACAAGCGGATTTTTCTCATTGTACTCTTTGTCTGTTCATCGTACTCTTGTCCCTATCGTTTCGGAGATGATATTCTTTTTTTTTTCTTTTGCAAATGCTGACGTTCATCCCGCATGGCCAGGGGTGATAAAAGTGGACGATTTAAGAAAGGCGTGAGGTTGAAAGGAGGAGACGACGACACCTCACGCCTACTTCCATCTCCATCACCGCCGAATTGGACGGAAGCTGGGTCGACCATGCAAGCAGCATGTGTATTGTCCGTGGATGGAGAAGGATTTCGAACGGAAACGTTTTGAACGCCATGAGAGTGTTAATTTGGATTTGGTCTCCAAATTTCTTTGACTCCTCGTCCCAGAGTTGGAGAAATTTGATCTGCGAGGACTATGGCAACCGCGAATCGAGTCGGAAAAGGATGGGGCAGAGTATCGACGTTCCCAAGTAGTCTGCGCTCCTGTCTTTGTTGTCGTCGTCCTACGGAATGTTGTGTCGCTGGTGCCACGCCAGAATGTGCTCTTCGAGTGTACCTGACGTCTCAAACTGACGAAGCTGAGAATCTGACAGTCCCCAAGGTCTTTTCTGTCCGTTTTCTTCAAGGTTTCGTTGATGTTGACCAGGAGAACTAGCAGGGTGTATTCAGAAGTTCCGCGCAATAGCTTCTTGGCGTCCTCAAATCGTTTTTCAAGTTTCTCGGAAACCCTAATCTCAAGAGCTATTATGGGTTTGCCATTTCGTAGGCTCCGGATTTGTCCGTCAGGGAATTTTGCGCTGCCCTCCTTTTAAAAGGCTGTCGTAATGATACAGAGTGTAGAACGGTATCGTGCTGACGTTTCCAGTACTATCGTCTCTGTCGGTTCCCGTTTTTCTTGCGTTCAATCAATTTATTGTACGCCATTACGCACTTCTTGTCTCCAGAGCGTCAAAGAGCGTAAGATCCAGTTGCTCAACATTAGAGTGCCTATATTTCTTTGACGGGGTTCCTGTATAGGATCGTACGCGGGCGTGGTCTCAATTGGAACTTTCGGCGATGGCGTTGTCAGACATCCATAATCGATGAAGGGTAATCCACAAATGGGTCCTCAAAGTCACTGGTGGTGGGCCTGTTCAAGAAACGCCGGTGTCCAGGCCCGTAGTGTTTGTAAATCCGTAATGTTTGCGATTCTTCGGAGGCATGGTGTTCGTAATGGCTCCAATTTTACCATCTGTTCCTAAGATAGCCCACGCCGACCATAGACAGGAATCGAGCAACAAACCACCCAATTTTTGCGAACATTGTTGTAAAGTTCGGTATGCTTCGATAGTGCTGAAAATGAACAACCCAGGATGTGAGCAGAGTATGGAAGTTGTTTGTATCCTCACGGACCTGTTGTATTGAGCGTAGAAAGATAAATGAGATGAGAAAACTGTGGATGGGAGAAGTGCGGGGTCTGTGTCTTGACCGCGAGATATGCAAATCGGACATTTGACTATGTAACATAAGATAGAGACTGGATGTCCTTCCTCTTTCCGAGAGGGTCGGTATGTTCGAAAAATCTCATGTTATATTCCTCGGAGCTGGATGGGACATGAAAGACATGAGCCCTTTGCATTCGTAAAGAATGAATGCGAAGCTGAACGGCTGTAGAAGTAGATGCTGTCTAAGGCAATTGGAGAGCGTACAAAGCATCCGCAACGCCACCTGTCAATAAAAACAGCCCGGGGCCAGCAAGGACAGTTGTGTTTGTTCTGCTTCACCAGATTGGTCTGACATTGTATCGTGCCCTCCTCTTCTCACACAGAACCTGGGCCGGGCAAGAGAGTATGGGCAATCCAGGTCTGCAGGGTGCCTCAACGCTGGCATGGCTCGAACATCACCGAGCCAAATTAAACAGGTTCTTGCAGAGGCGTGGTAAGATTTCACTTCGACGAGTATGTGCCATTCCCAGTCTCTGAATGAGAGAGCGGAGAGCCACGAGGACAATGATGTGGGTGTTTTGAGATCTCTCCATCATTGCACAGCTGCTGTCCGTTTTCTTATGTTTGCACTCGATGCCGGGTCGATGCCGTTGCATCCGAGAAATGACAGTCCCGTTGTCTGTCGATTGCTAAGATAATCAAAATCTCCGTCTGGGTTGGAGGACGCCAATGGCGGAAGATCTAAGAACCATTGACCGAGTCATGTTTGATGCTCGCGTCACTCTGGGAGTTCTTCATGGAAATAGATAATGGGCAAAACTTGTTGCTGCCGCTGATTCCATGTAAGGAGGCATGCAGCAAACTCCTAAGGGACATTGGCTGTTTCATATTCCCTAAGAGGCAAGTTGCTGTTCAGTCGGCTTTTGTTTTCAAGAAGTGTAAATAAATTGGACCTCAACTGGTTGTCGTCTTGGTTGAAGAGCTGCCACGCTCGGTTTCCAGTGGTAGAGAGGTGTGTTACCGACAGTGACGATGGTAAAGGATGTTGATCATGTTGGAAATGTGTGCGGTATCTTTTCTTTTCTTTTGTTTTTGTCTTATCCCTTTCTCGTGTCCTTGCCCTTGCCCTTTCCCTTTCCCTTTTTTCTTTTCTCTTTATCTTTCCCTTTTCCTTTCACTTTCACTTTCCCTTCCCATTTTCTCTTTCTTTTTTCTTCTTTTCTCTCTTCTTCTTTTCTTTTTTGGGAGGAGCTGACGAGGCTTTGGCGCCCCTTTGCAAAGGTAGCTGAGGGCGTCGAGGTCCGCGATGTTCTGTTCCGTGGGTATTGTCCGCCTCCGACCTGCTTTTTTGCCTCCACACTCCTGTTATTGCTGCTTCAATTCGTTCTCGCGTGCCACTGCCGCTCGGATCCAGATCTGAGGTAGCTCGTTGGTGAGCGTCTTAGCATTCATCTGCCCATGAGTGAGGCCAGGCTGGGTTTTCGACGCACTGGTCGATTCGGATATGACAATGGACAAGCCGATCCGGATTTCACAACGGTGAGCTCTGGAATCAGGAAAAACCAGAGCCACGTGTTTATATTGAGGACATCGTGCAGGTTTCTCATGTCCCATCGCGTGCGTTCTGTGTCTTTATCTTGGTACATCAGACGGCGGCGGAGACGCGTATACCACGTGTCACACATCTCCCCCTCCGTCTCAATATCGTAATATCCGAGCTCCTGACGGAGGGAGATGGTCGGTGGGATGTTTTCGCTGAAAAGCTGGCCCTTGTCAAAGTGGATTCGACTGCTGAGGTTGCGTCGGATGATCATCGGAGTCCATATCTTCGTGAGGTACTCCGTGGGCTACCCCAGTACCTTTGTTGAATACCATCATTATCGTTTTCCACCTGGAATCGATCAGTCAGGTAAGGAACGGAGTGGTTCTGTAGACTGTTGTAACTTTCATCGGTTACCCATCTCATGTGTCGATTGAGTATCCATCGTACAAAGAATGTCCAGTCCTTAAAGTCCGTGGATGGGTTCAAGATTGGAGTTGCTGTGAAGAGAAAGTATAACTGGGGTTGCAGTCACTCCACTTTGTGGAGTATAGCACACGGCCTTTGCGCAGTAGGTGTGCTTCATCCATAACGACTCCCATCGCTGTATAGCCAGGTTCCATGACCATTTGCGGTCCGTCGCCGTGCTCATTGCCGAGTCCGAAACGCGACTTCTTGACGAGTCGACTCGGCAGTGTCTGCAGCTGACTGACCTTTCTGCAACCAAGGTCTGTGTCGGCACAAACAAGCTGTTTTGCGTTAATAAAGCAAGACCCAAGCTCCTTCGAAGTTGCGGAGCATGCACGAGCAGCGCGCTTGTAGGGATTTCAACAAGGAAGACTGCGAGGGCGGAAGAAGAAAACTCCTTTTGGAGGACGACGACATGTTGCAGATTCGACATGCATTGCTATACCAGATGTCGGATGGTAGTTTGATAGACGACCGTACTACCAACCATCGATGTTGAGCTTTCTTCCGATTCTGGTCTTCTTCGCGTCATCAGTTTTGACGCCAAGTTGAAGCGAATGCCACGGTATTTGATGTTCCTTTTAAGCCGAGTCTGCAACAACTTCTAATAGATATGTTGTTGTTTGCTTCATCGCTCAGAAGCACCGCGTGATGCGGAAGGATGTCAACAAGGACAAAGATCACAAGAGGATTGAAAGAATCATCATGGAGTGGCACAGTGCCGTTCTGTTCTGTCTTGCCTTGTTCGAACTCAGCACGATCGAAGGCCGATGGCGTGGATTCCATGGAAGACGGGAATATGAGAACCACCTTCAAATATGTCACGACCCAGACTAGGATCACTTGGCAAAGTTGCTGGCAATGGGGGCCAATGGTGCTCTGCCTGAAGAGTTGTGAGTGCAACAACACCTCCATGTAATACACGGGTTGCTGCCATGTTGTGCGGAGAGCCGATACGCGTGAACATCACAGACTGCACATTCAGCAGGTATGCAGAAGACTGGATCCTGCTGCTGTTGGAACAGCCTGAATCGAGAGGACAAAAGCATAGAAGGACGGTTCCGGTCCATCTTCCTGGGTGCTCGTGTGTCGACAGTAAATCGATTGGTCCTGCAGCGAACATGGAAGCTTGCCCGCTCGCCAATTTGAAACCGTGTGTCCGTTTGGTATGAAGTGTCGTCGATTCCACCGGATTGCGACTGGAAGGAAGCAGTATGGAAAGACATAACGAGTCCGAAAAATGTCCAGGACCATACGTTTCAATGGGCCATTGGAGAGTAGTGGTGCAAACGCCTGACCAAAACGAACTTCCTCAGTTGGCTTCATTAGAGCCACTTCGGTCACCCGTAACACCCGACAGGCGAGAAAGTGAGAAACTATACCCTTGTTTGTCCAGATTGAGGAGGTCTTGCTTCTTCTGACCAGTGCCAATGCCAGAATACGAGTACAGCTCCGTGTGGCATCCTGCGCAGCAGCTGGAGTTAGAAGCATATTGTGCTCCACATTCTGGAGTTCATGAAGAATTTCAGAAGCGACTTCATGAACAGCCGCAGGAGAAACACGTATTTCCAAATCGTCTTCAGTGAAAAAAGCGTGTATGATTGGACATCTTCCATATTATAGTGAGCCCCAGCAACCCATCGCCTGCTGGTTCGTAATCCGAAGCCTTCATCAGTCCTGGAAGATAACGCTCTTCCTTTTGTGCTTGTGGAGTATAGCCGTCAATACTCCGTACGCTTCGGACATTAGCCATGGGGATCTCGAGGATGAAGTCGAGGATGGAGAGTGCTTCCACTGTATGAATCTCTGTAGACGATCAGCATGTGTCAAAAGTGATCAAAGCATTTGCAAGGGAAGAACTTGCCTGTAGCGCACAGCAAAGAAAAGACTTGCCGCCAGGAGGAAAATGTCTTTGTTGAAGTGCTGGCGGCATGCAATGACTTGATCCCATATGAACCAGTCCAGCGTGCTCCGTCTTGGTGCCAAGGCTTGAACGTCTCGCGACCCATGATTCGAGAGTTGCGTGCGGTTGCTCAAACGGTTTAACTTCAGAGAATCCGTATTAAAAAAAGGTTTTTGTCCTCCTTGGAAAAGGGAGAGTTGCAACGCCCGCGTGAGTCTTTGATTTCCGTGTCCTCCATGCATCAGTAAGCAAAAGGGCTGCATGAGTCAGATGATTCAAGAGCTGCGTATGATTTTTCCACCAGCGTAATTCCAGAGAACTCGTATTAAAAGATGTTTTTCTCCCTTGCACATGGAGAGTTGCTGCGATGCAAGCGGCTCGTGTTGGAGAACGATGTTTTCTTTCCTGCTCTGAGAAGCTGTGCCGTAGATGCTCGTCAAAGGTCATCGAATGGTGGATAGATATAGTCATCCACATAAACCATAACATATGGTTTATATAACCGATTAACCGTTGTGTCTTCCTCTGAGGAGGACTATTCCGATGACCCATGTTCAGGCACCTGATCGTAGACCTCCCGGGGGACTTTGACAATGGCATCACTGCCATCACGGTTCTTGACCCAGTAGCCGAAATCGACATCTCGCGTCTCAGGGTTCATAGCCATGTCAAACAAGGAATCATTGAGATCTGCGACCACACTGGGGACATGCTCTGCACTGTGATGGTAAAAAATTCTTCGCCGCGATGAGTATTGACTGCTAGCTTTGGCTGTAAGACCTCTCTTTTCCGTATTTCAATTCTCGCAGCATGGCATCCAGCCCGTGATCCTGGACATCTTTATCGTCCCAGGAGTCCTGTTGAGAGGTGGAGAGATGGAGATATTGGAACAACGAACCCAGTGTCATCTTCGCCGAGCAGGTTCTTCTTCAATTCATGCTCAGTAGGCTGTCCGGAATTCCTCGGTTGCCTCATTCTTTGCCTTCTTGCAGTCCACGGGAATCAGCCCGCGAAGAAGCACCCTTTGCCTTCGTGATGACAGGGTTTGTTTAAACATTAAAGTCGTCGTCCCTTTCCTCCTCGTGGATTTCCACACGCACCTGAGGTGGTGGTGCATGTCTATCACAATCAGGGAAGCAATAGACACGGGACTCGGCCATTCGAGGACGATCATGGCGGCATCAAATTATTTTCTTCCATGGAGGCTTCTGATGTTGCCCCATGTACAGTACTCTGCTTCGTTAAAGCTGAGTACAATGGGCGTTTTCTTTTTGCAATTTCCAGCTGATCCGGACCATTGCGAAGCATGAACATGTAGTTTCGCAATCAATTGCAACATCGCATCGCAGCCGAGGAGACCGTGCTAATAATGGTCCGACGTATGTGGCTTGCCTGCTTGAAAGAACCCGGTAGTCGCTTTTGGTTCGCTCGACGTGACAATTCTCGTCCATCCTACAGCGAGGAAAATTGTGGAAACAAGTCTGCGCTGGATTTAGCTGATGTGCTCGACCGACGAGATGAACACAAAAATGATGTCTGTCTGTCCCCTATTCGTGATTGCGGTCTTCCCCGAAGAAGCTGAGGCGCAGGATGTGCAATCCATTTCCACCCATATCCCCAGACTTGGCGTATGATGTGGGAATTTCCGCACCGTTGTATTCATACATCTTCTTTCGCAGTTTTTTCCATGGATTTATCTCGGTACTGTTGTGAGTCATAGATGAGTGCTTATAACTTCCTGCCGTGCGTTCAGCGAGGGTTCCGCTGTCTCTTTCTAACATATAACCCTAAGTGTATTCAATGGCAACAGGTTGCCAAAAGTGCAAGCGACAATTGAAACATATGCCTTGAATGTACTTTCGGCTGTCGGGGTTGTCGATTTCGAGGTGTTCGCACGCTTCGGTCTCAGTTTGACGCTGATATGGCTCAATGTCGAACCATGATTCGTGTTGATTGACTGACACGGAGTGTTTCACCGATGCCAAGCAGGGCGCTAAATCGAGGGACACCGATGTCATCGACGTTTGAGTGGTGATCACTAACGAGTCGTCTTGGACTCCGGCGGAAAATGCATTTTGGTATACCAAAGGTTGATACCACAGCCAGAATCCCACGTTCTGGGAGAAAGGCATGAGAAGATCCCCGTTCACTTGAGTTCCTCTGGTATGAATCGAAGGCAGATAAAGGCATTTTAGTAAAACACTTGTTAATACCACACCCAGAACCCCAACAAGCTCCGGGAAAAAGGCATGAGGAGATTTCCCCCTTCTCCCGGTTGGCGCAGTATAACTCTGGTTGTTGTCTGTGTTGCCACATTGTAAACTCGTCGCGAGCGAGACGATCAAGCCACTCAGGAAGTCGCGGCCACAATGTGGTATGACCGACCGATAGTATGATCGTTCGTCGTCGCTTCGAGAATGAGTGCACCTGTGAACGCTTGCAGGTGATTCTGTGGATGTTCAGACTGCTTCACACTGAATGCCCTCTTGGAGTATTCGGAGTTCAGGTAACGATGCTCTCGAACCTTGGTGTTGCTGGCACAATTTGCGCAAATCCACAGTGATATGGCCATAAGGAGACCAGATAGCAATGTCGTTTTCCAGTTGCCTGATATCGAGCGCCACCGCGGAAGCTTCCGGGGAAATCTGGTGATGGTCAAACTGTTTCACCACTCATTCTGAAGTGTCTGCTTTCGGTTCCTTTCGGCTCTCGATCCAGAACAATTATTCAACTCTTGCGGCCTTGGCTTTGTTCTGTCCGGTCCGTTTCGCTTCGGTTTCTGCTTCGGTTCTTTGCCAGCACCACCACGCCGCTGCCATACTGCGGTTTGACTTCAACGTGCAATGATGCAGGTATCTGACACTCAGATACAAGTAATTTTCGGGATGATCCATTCTGAGACTGGGCACTTCGACCTGTCTGGCCCGTCAGGAAGACTCGTCGATGCCCAATTCGGTAGAATCCAGACGGATGTTTTGGTCGAGAATGCATGTTCATCCCTCGTCGACAATCGAGACATTGCTCTTGATATGCGTTCCCTTTCTAGCAACGAATTGGTCCGGAGGGTCTGTTGAGCCCTTGCGATTCAATGGGTCGAAGGTCGAATCATACACGGACTGATGAGAAGCACAGGAAGATGGTTGACCAGTGTTCGTAGCCCGAATTTGTATTATTGCGAATGTATTGCGAACAGTAGCAACGCGAATACAAAGCCATTGGCATCGATTTGCCAATCCCTCCATTCTTGTCGGAGTAGTATCTGGAGCGGTGTAATAAATTGAATTTTCAATCAACGAAGCTTAAAGAAGATAAGATCGCGTTCTTCAGACGGAGAACCATCTTATCGTCAGGTTTCCACTGTCGTACGACGCAAGTGGGTGTGAACGGCAGAGCGCGTCGTTGTAAACGTGAATGTTGGGCCAGGGCTGACTTTGTTCAGCCTGAATGGCTTTGTGGAGCGGTGGGAGCGATGGATTAGTTCAATGGCCGTGATAGCACGGAGCATTGAGTCGAACGGCCGATTGAACTTGTCAAGAAATATCAGAATATCAGATGTGTGGTCCATGTCCATGGCAAGGCCTTCGAGCGCGGGCCACGGATACAGTGGCCGATCATGGCGTTCGCAAACAACAGCCATGAAGGGATGGATGAATCGAACTCCTTTTCGATGGCGGAATGTGTGCTGTCCTGAGAATACAACTGAGGTTTGGTGGTCTCGTAATCCAATCTGATGATGTATGTAGTGTGTTTGATCGAAAGATGAGTTGACCTGCTGATACTGTCTCCTCATGATTCGGGGACAACGGCCTCAGTCTGAAGGGTCTCGATCCTTGAAGGAGCTGCTAGGGAGAATCTTCTCGAAATACCACTAACGGTAGTTGAATCAAATAAAACAAGTTAAAAAAAAAAGAAATTCCTGATCGGGAGACGACGACCGTCGACTCGTCTTGGTAGCAGCTGGAGTCTTTCTTTTCTTTCGCGATTTGTCGACGCATCTCTTCTCGCCGAGGGTGAGTCTTCTTTTTCAGAGCTCTGTTGAACACTTCCGACGTGGGTTGAGTGCCCGTCTCGAACGGTCGCGAAGACGAGGGTCGAACGAACGCTGAATTCGGCATCTTTGGGATTGTGAGACAAATCAAGCCGTTGCTGATGACACGCTTCCTCCGGGGCTATTCATCGAGAGTGAAGCCCGCTGGGAAGAACTACAGTCCGATAAATATTGCAGGCCGTGAAGTAAGTATCCGAGGCAGTCTACAAGACTTGTCAGTATGAAGAAGAATGTATGTATGTATAACTAGGAGTAATTCACCCAAGGATTGTCAAGAAGATCGCCAGGAGGGTTCCGCCCATGATTTTGGGCCTCGCTCCTGTCTTTGCACGCGTGGTAGGAGTCGGCCTTCATCCACCCGTGATTGTGCTTTCTCGCTGCTGGGCACGAGAGCGAGGGCCCACGGTGCGTGAGAGAGTGACAGAGTCGAGTGTCAAGAGTGGCCCCGGTTTTCTTAGGGAACAGCCCTGCAATTTCAAAGTCGACGCCAGGATCGACCAAGGAGGAGAAGATAAAGAACAAGCACCATTGTGCGACTGGAGGAAAGATTTTCAATGCAAGGCAGAAGACTGAGGTGTGATATGCCTCGATTTGCGTCGAGGCTTTTCCAGCTCCAGCAAAATCAGCTGGCCGAGATTCGCTGTTTGTTGTCGCTGGGAGAGAAGCCCAAGCATCGGACAGTGTGACATGGGTGGGAGCGTTGTCGTCTGGGATCCTGCAGCGCCAGATGTCGCCGGGGTAGTGATGAGCATGACTGTTGACGCTTGCATACTGCCGTGATGTTAGTAAATGAAACACGCAGTGATGTTTACGATGAGATGGGGAATACAGACAAGATGTGAATTTGCGGCAGCTGGTATGTTGCGATCAAGCAAGCACAATTCAACTAAGATTGTAGACAAGACAGTCCTGTCAGACAATTAGCACAGACATGGAAGAATAGAAAAGATGTGCAGTCAGGGCGGCGGCCATGAAGCGATGAACCAGGATATGAATAAAGAAAATGTGAAAAAAAAAACAACTGAACAACATCACAAAAATAGATGGAGCGTGCTACTTACAAGAAATTGTCTTTTTAGTATGCAGCAATTGCAGCCCTAACTTGCCATGGTGCTGTGGTCAATGTTATCCACAGGCATGAAATATGCCTGTCTCTGGAAGCCCAGCGCTTTAACTGTACAGAATTGTGAAACTCTGTACACACTTGTTGCCGCAATTAATAGAAAAGGCATGTCACTGATGACACAAGGGTGTCTGTGGATGTTCACATGCAGCTCACAATGTTGTCTGGGCAGCAGGATTCGGGAAAGGCCAGCCAGCATCAGCTTCTTTCTCTCTGACGAGAAGCTGGCTCATCAGCCACAGCGAGTATCAGTCCCCACCATTGCCAGATATAAGAGTTGATATTAGCGTTAAACAGCCGACATCAGGTCGGCAGTCATGGTGCAGTCATGGTGGACACATCAGAAGTATCTCATGTACAGATACCAAGGTGCTCTGCTCAAGGGTATGGAGCAATATAAATAATAAATATAGAAGAGGTCATTGAAGAAGAAGACATGAAAGAGAAAAGAGAGTATATAAGTGTACTTTTGTACTTTTGTACTTTTTTTTTGTACATGTGTGGAGAGAGGGGGGGGAAGAAAGAAAGAAGCAAGACTGAGAGCGACCCTTGGGGGGTTTTATAACCAGTGAGGCAAGAGTGATCTGCCTCAGATCACGCACTCACTGTCACTGCATCACTATCGCCTTAAGCGAGCAATAAGCGAGATTAAGCGAGCAAAAGATTCATGGGATCGATCTGAAGCGATTCATGATGATGATCCTGATCTTGGACGCTGATTGGCGCAGAGAGTATACAATTCACGGATTACAGCGCTAACAGGGCGATGAACAGTGACGGTGACCCTGATCTGTTGCCGCGGCGGCACAGAGAGAGAGAATTCACGGAATCATCCGGTAGGCAGTCTTCTACAGTGAATACACACGGGAAAGCAGGCGGCTGGCGGAGGGTTCCCCCATCGCATGGCGGCAATTTGCGGCGAGGACGTACAGAGTAGGGGAGTGCAGGCTGGTAGAATTCTATGAGTAGTTTCTACGCTGTAGATACAGTAAATCCAGTCAATATATGATGTGCTTTCCATACGCTGGACTTCCAAAGGAGACAGAAAAAGCCCTATCTTCTTTTCGAGAATCAAAATTCCTAAATAGGTAGTATCCTGAACGAGTAGCTATTTCACACCTCGGAAGAATCAGAGCGCAGAAAGCAGAAAGTGGTATGCCTGTATACGAACCCTAGTTACTCCCGGGAGGATTTCTATGGTCGTCATTACGCTTTGGAAGAAGTTGAGTATTTCGTCAAGGATCAGAGGCTTCTTCCACGTACAAAAGGTATATAGCATCAAACCCTATATTATTCCTATCTAGTCGCCAGCCCTACCATCCTACCAGCACCTAGGGCTTTTATTCGAGAATATGTGGTCAGCAACTTCTTAGGGATAATACGGGAACTCTACATACGCATCGAAGCAAGACAAGAAAATAGAAGCCAATTTCAAGGCTATCTGCCGCATATCCTGGCTCGAAATATAGCCCTTCGCATCTGAACAGACAAGAAGCGTTTGCTCTTCAAGAACGGGATATCTCGTAGTTGACTTGCTCTTCATCCTGCATCCTCATATCCTTATCGGAACGCTCTTATCGTATTCATCAGCATACTTTGCGCAGAGGATAAACACATTCTTGAGCGGCCCCAGACTGAATAACTGACTGACTGATACTACCAACATCTAGGTTAGGACATCCGATGGATAACGGACGAGTCGAGCGTTTCTCCAGTGCACGGGCTCTCCTCCAACAAAGAAAAAAACCCGATATATGGATCATGAATAGGGGGGTTCAATGAAATACTACACCCGCAGAACTGCTGTCATGTTATACCAATGATTTTGGTTTGGGCTTTTTCTCTTGCCAAGTATGTAGGTAGGTATGTTATGTAACAAACCAAGGTACCAACAAACTATATATCCACGGATATCACATGTATTAGGTAGGCATCCTTCTTGCTGCTCATTTAATGAAGTTGTACCATGCATAACACGCATGCATACAGCCAATAATCAACAAGCGTTGAGCAACATGAGCAACCAACAGGTTTAAAAAAAGATGGGGGAGATTTATCCTCGCTTGCACAAGAAACAAAACACATTTCTTGGGGAAGAATCCAGCCCTGCCTCGCAGGCTCTGCCTCTGCCAAGGCTCGCTGGCTGGTGGACAGGACAGGGTTGCTGATCCTGCGTTGTCTACGAGGTAACTCTCTCTGGTTTGTCTTTTTTTTTTTCGTTGGCACTTCCGCTTTAATTAATTGTTGCTGATTGCTGCTGCTGCTGCGGTATAATATAAGGGATCCTTGGATCTGCTAATTAATTAATAATGATTCTTTCCGAGTATTCTTTAACTCTTCGATTAATCTAATAAACCAAATCGATTTAATATGCTTCAGGTCTCTGAACACTGCTCCTGGATCTTGTCCATGGTCTGGAGGGTGTAAAGATAGCGCTATATCAGGTAATACCATGTTAGATTTTAAATGGGATAGGAGTGGTGGTAAAGGCTGCTCAAGCAAGCAGAAGGCGAGAGATGGAACTGTAACTGAATTCATCTGATGGATAAGATTCGATGCAGAGAATTATTCTGACCCAGCACGAACATAATCAATCCCCTTTGAGGAAATTCAGGTAGGTAATGTACCTATCTATGTTGGTTGTTGCTGTTGGTAAGATAACTTTTATTTTTTTCTCTTCGATCTCAGATAAGACACCATCTGAAGAATCTGTTCTGTGTGTGTACTGTCCACAAGGCCCTCTATATGTAATTCCGTAACAACTCACGCAAGGGGGCGGAAAAGCATCCAAGTAAAAATTAATTCGATCTGATTCGGGAGATAACAACCAACAAACCAACCAACCTAATTGTTAGTCGCGTACTCCGTACAGTGTGCATGTACTTAAACGAAAGGAATTAAGGTAGTATCCGAAGAATGGGGGCGATCCCAACTTCATAAAAGAAGCTTATAACATACTGTACTACTACTTTCGCAGTCTAGTACAGTAGTACTAAAGCCAAGGGGCTAGTATACTGTAGGTTAGGTAGGTAGGTTAGGTAGGACCGTAGGATCGATCGACGATCACAAACCCCATTCATTAAATTAACTACAGTAGGTACTATACTCCGTCCGGCGTATGGCGTATAGATAGGGCTTAATTAATTTAATTAAGCCTTATCGTATCGTCACAAATCTGTATACTACTGTAATGCTTCTGACAGGGTACTAATTCCTTCTCCCATCCCTTTTTTATTGTGGACATTCTCTTCATTTTTTTTATTCGTTCTCATTGGATATTCCCCTCTGAATCTTTCCTTAATCGTTAATTGGGTATGATTAATACCTACCAGCCTGACCATGTATCCGTGATTTTTTAGGTTGTATTGTATCCGTGGAACGAGACGAGATTTCGCGTGGTTTGGTTGCGTTGGTTTGGTGGGTCCGTTCAGCCCTGCAAGTTACCAGCCCACACACAAGCTGAGAGGATGACAGGAATGAATGATCCAAGGTTCCTCTATCCCCAGACCAGGGTTTGTGTCTGGTGTACTCCACGGTTTGTTTGATGAGTTGAATTTGAACTTGCTGCTCACCGATAATCTTTATTTCAGAGTACCGAGAGAAGAAAAAAAATACTAGCACAGTTGATAGACAGAACGCATCGTGGGTATCTAATTGTCGGTATATGATCTACTCCTCTGTTAGGTAGATATAGTACGTGTAAACGTAGTAGACTATGACAGAGAAAAAGAATTCAACTCGCTTGTTGCATGCTCTATGTATGTAGTGTGTAGTGCCCTCTCGATATATGTACAGTAAAACTTGTCGAAGTTTCAGAATGAAAGAAATTGATCTGCGAATCCCTCAATGGGCGCTTGATGACGACTAGGATCGGACGTGATTTTAATCAATCGGTCACCAAGAATCAAAGTAAAGTGAAGCGAATCGAAGTGAATGAAGTGAACGACGAGGGCAAGCGAATGTGGTATCTCAATTCAAAGAAACGTTTGCGTTTGCTGAAGTTGTGGCCTCGACGTACGCCTCGCCAATCTGGCTGAGCGCGTCACCGCTCAGCAGCGTGCCCTGAGCGACCATAAAGTAGGCGTAGCGCTCGACGGCCTCCTGCGAGTCGAGCCACGGCAGGACCTGCTCGAGGAAAGACACCTGCGAGGCCGCGTCGCCCGTCGCGCCGAACTCGGTGATCCAGACCTTGTTGATGCCGTGCTGGGCCGCCAGCGAGATGGCCGAGTTGACGTGGTTCTTGAAGTCCTCGACCTGGCTGGCGTCGTTGTACCAGTGGATGGCGATGAAGCTCTGTCCGCACGAGCCGCCGCAGCCGTCGAGGAACTCGGACAGCCAGCTCAGGCCCTGGCCGCTGCTGCCGCTGTTGGTCACGGCCGGCGAGCCCAGTTCGGCCTTGTCCGCGTACGGCGTGATGTACTGCTTGTAGTACTGCACCGCCTCGCTGGGCGACATGTTGGCCTGGCTCGACATGTCGGGCTCGTTGAAGCCCAGGATGTGCTTGCTGCCCGACGACAGGGCCTGCTGCACCGCGTTATCCCAGCCGTCGAACATCTTGGTGCCCCAGAGCATGGGCACGTACTCGACGCCGGACGGCATGGAGCCACCGGCGGCGAAATTCCAGTTGTACGCCCACGAGGAGCCCGTGATCAGCTTGACCAGAGACACGTCGTTGTAGGCGGCGCCGCGCTTGCTGGAGGAGCGCTTGTCGTGCAAGTGCGAGTGGGCGTGGTGAGGAGCCGCCAGGGCCGAGGCGGCCATCAGACCGGAGACAACCAGGTTGGTGAAGGAAACCATTTTGATGGTGGATATGAGCGTTGGATCGAGTGTAGATATCGAGCGCGTGGCTGAATGAGACAAGGAATGGACGAATCTCAACCAGGCTCAGCTGGGAGGTCTCTAACAAAAGGAACGAAATGAGTAGGTTGGAAGAAAGGAACGACACCGTGCACGGCACAGGTAGGTCGCAGATCGAAGAGAAAGATATATATACGAGGCCACTGTGGAGGGGAAGAGGAGAAGGGAACAGTATCCGGGGAGGACGGGGCGTTTATAGATCGAGAGATCCAGGCCTGGACCGGACAATCCCCACTGGGCGGGTGCCAGCCATTCTGTGCTCACAGACTCGGTCTGGATGATATCCAACGCAGCGCCTTTGATACCTTACGTATGCGTGGCGCTGCGCGCTGAGTGGTTTGTGCCTGGATCGCGGCCCATGGAAGCCAGCGCCACGGCCCCCGGAACCAGCAGCAGCAGCGCTGTTGCATTCGGCATCCCTTTTTCATTGGATCGTGGGGAAGGATATCGTGGCCGTGGATGAAACAGGCCGTAAAACTGGCGTAAAACTGGCGGCTGCGCGGCATTGGCCGGCCCAGCTGGCGGTGATGATGCGGTGGAGAAGGGAAGCGCAGGAGACAGAGCATTCTGGCCATTCTGGACTGGCAGGCTGGATCCCATTCGCTGCTGAGGGCGTTCCTGGAAGAAAAGCGTCTGATGAATCAATCGTCTGCCCAGATCTAGCGCTGGCTTAGTGGTCAAGCCTGTTCTTCCTGCAGGAAGAATAGCGTGGCCAGCACCACCAGCTCAAATCATCCTGATCGCCGTCATATAACCGGATATTCCGAGCATCGATCACTTGCAGAATATAGGTATTAATATCATATTAATATTAATGGAATAATGGGACGTGTTTGGATGTCTCCAGCAGATCTGCAAAATCCGTGCTTCAAGACTGCTGATCACGATCGCGATCCAAGGGCACTGCACCAGCCACCGGCAGCACACCCGAAAAATACAATCACTCTGGGCTCATTTCTGTCCCGAGTAGGGATTGTCGGTGGATATCATGCGAGGAGATGCGCGGGTTCCTGCTGGGTGGCGCCGGGCGAGCCTGTTGACAGCCGGCAGCGACACGTCAGAGAGTGAACCGGACACTACAAGTAATAATAATAATATTCTGTCTTTTTTGCCCTGATTACGGAGAACTAGAATAATTTTTTTTTATTACGCGGTGAAACAAAGCCCGTTCCGGCCAATCACCACGAGTCCAGCGGTATTGGGACTCCATAAATTCACGCCTACCGCAGCCTCGTGGCTGTCGGGATGTTTCAGCATCATCTAGGCGAATTTTTACCCAGTGAGACAGCTCATAATCGGAAAAATACTGCCCGTGATTATTCTGTCTTCAGCATGATGACGACGGCGCCTACGTGGATCGCTGCGAATAGTTCGATCCCGATTCGCCGGGTCGGATTAGCCGCTCCGAGACTGGCTAGTCAAGAATTATCCTGAGGAAAAAATAAGACAGCCCTGAATAGGATTGATGCCTCAGGCATTTAATCTGGTAGATGTTTCACCTGAAAAATAAGAATAGTACTCCGTACTACTGGGATATAGTCAGGAGAGCTTGTTTATTAGCACAGGTCTCGACCTTGTCTATTTCTCCACTGGAGAACTCTTTCTAGAATGACCTGAATATAGCTACATCAAACTGTCAGCCACCTTCTCCCTTTTCAACAGGACTATGGAATGTGTACGGAGTAGGGACAATCCAAAAATTATCATCACATCTCATCTCCTGACCCACTAATTATTCGATAGTAGGTAGGTACTATCCACGTACTATATATAACCATCTATTTTTCCGTTCGTTCAGGAGAGGAGTGAATATCTGCCTTCTCGACGATGTAAAATAGATATAGATATATTGAAACTTGTCGCAGGGATGACAGCTGCATAGATGGAAACCACCTGTATATATACCGCGAAATTCCTCATCACCATCTGTCAAGAAATTATCGAAAAGAGATTCTGCTCTAGACAAGGAAAACACACCAAGCACATCCTAGACTGTGACTTTCGTGGAGTTATTGCAACAAAGTCCCTTCGAGCATCCCCGCGCATCGATGACGCGTTGACAGCGGTCATGTTGGTGCCTACGGCCGGTGGCAAAATCACGAGCTATCAATCCCACGAGATGAGAGGAGGAGATGAGTAAAATTCGACCGATTGTAAAGAGTGTAGACGCTGACTAGGTAGATAACAGTCAGTCTGGAGGTAAAATAAATGAATAAATAAATGACAGGAGCCCAGAAATCGTATGTACCAGCGATGAGTGTACTCGAGAAGCCTCGTCTTGTCTTGGATATAAATAAAATCGCGTATGACACGACATGACTTACCCGTCGAGCATGAAGGACGAGTCGTGAAAACTGCAGAGATGCGGAAGACACCTGGGGCTATACTAGAGGGGATGCACTTAGATGACACAAAACAAGGAGGGAAAAAAAAGACGACAGATAGACGTTCTCGTTCTCGTTCTCAAACCTGGACAAGCTCCTTATTATCAGCAAGCATTCAGCAAGACTCACTTTGTTATACTGCTGCTGACTATGCATTATATTATATTAGAACTTTCGGGGAACAGCTGCTAGAGCGGATGACTAGCAAAACGAGATTTACCCATCGATGCAGACCACAAATGACTACTGAATTTTGACTAAAAAGACTAGAACTTCTAGCATGACACGAAGAGATAACGATAAAATTGGGAAAAAAAAATATGATAAAATCAGCTAGCTGGTTTTGAACCAAAAATTAGGTAGAATCTCCTTCTTTTGTCGCGGTTATTTATTTACTTGGTTTCATCGTTCATGGGAGATATCCATTTAACTACCGCCTGAGACTAACTCCTTCCTCTAGACAGTGTTCATCAGTGTTCGTCGAAGCAAGCCAGTAAAAAAAGCAGCAACTAGGAAACGCATCAAGGAAGCCTACGGAGTAAATAAAGCTATGGAAGGGAAGACCACTATACTATTAATTAGTGGCCCTACCAAGCGACTTACAGCGTTGCTCCAAGCGTATAAATAAAAGATATGACCAAGGCGTACAGCTCTCCTTAGACAGCTTTGGACTGGCAGGATCTCCCTCAACTAGAGTACTTCCTATTCAAAATCAGGGTAAAACAGATAGCGATTACAGCAATTACTACAGAGTACTGCGGGTGTGTTTAGGGTCTCCCTCAGACCCCAAAAATATGTGCTCCTGGGTGGAACGTATTAGCAGATCTCTACTAGCATTAAAAACAAGAACTGGATGGGATAGACTATGATACGATACTCTGGTATCAGTCCCAAGGTGATATTGTACGTTGCAGACTTTATGCTATAGACTACTCTCCTAGGCTAGTGTAGAGGTGGAACTAGAGTAGAGAGAGCAACAGGGAAGCCCTATAGCAAGGATGGCAATAAGTTAAGATACTGACTATAAAAATAGAGTAAGATATCGGTCACGAAGGGTTCTCTAGCAGAGAACACATAGATTGCATGGCGTGGCTCCTACTACTAGGGGAGGTATAGGATATGCAGATAAGGGATTCGAATCTAGGGGATATACTAATGGGGAGACTGGTGATAGTACATGAGAAAGAAAGTGGTGATGATTATTATGCACTCAACACCATAATCCTCTGTAATTACTATTTTCTGCATTCTATAGACTTTCTATAGAATATTGGGGGAGTTTGGACGCGAACATCCTGAATACCGACTCAGCTATAACGGGTATGAATTCATCATCATCATCATCATGGTCATCATCTTCATGCCGAGGCAAACTACACGTAATGACTGTCTAGATACTACGATTCCTATCTTACACGAACGAAAAGAAAAAAAAAGATGGCTAGAAAAGATCAAGAAGAGAAGATGGAAACGTCCAAACGTTATGAGATCGCTCTGCGTTCTCTCTCTTCGATAGTATCCTATACAGACACCTAGGCACCGAAAAGTTTTTCCCGGGAATAGAGTCAAATAATCAGGTACAAGTCAGGTACATACATGTTCCTACCTACCAGTCTTGTCTACCGCGGTTTGGTCTGATTGTGATGACTATAGTGATGTAATGACTCGACGGGACGGGATGGCTTCAAGGTTACTGGAAGGAGTATCTGGCCGCAGGCCGGCAAGGCTACACATAACTACACAACAGTACCTCTTGCATTATAGTACTACTGGTCATGCTACAGGTCTTTACTTACTTACGCTAGGATATGTAAAGCACTGCGAAGAGACATTAAAGAATAATAGATGGTATGATATATGTATATTGATTGTTGATTGACCCAAGTATATGACATATCACCCATTATGTCCTGTACCACTCGACTATGACCTGTGTGTCAACAACCAACGAGTATCAAGAAAGACATCACGGTATTGATCGACGGACGACGTGGACGACGGTGGAACGGCGAGGAGGAAGGGAAGTGGACGACGACGGCGACAATGACAACAACGAAGGTGACGACTGTGACGAGACGACGGTGATGGCGATACTCGACTCGAGTCGATCGTTCGTTTGTTTGTTCACTCGTTCGACCTAACCGACAGACGACCCCCCAGCGTCTGCTCTCAGCACTCACGTACTGGCAAGCTCTTCCACCCAGCTGTGCAAGCTCAAAGGCGATCCTGAGACAGGAAATCTAGCAACTCCATGACATGGCCAGTACCGTGAGTGTCTTGCGTGCACAAAAAAAAAGAGTGTTCAAGTTGGGGGAGCCCCGCAAGACGTTGGTTGGTTGGGCATGTCACTTCATCGTTGCAAACCTGAGAGGGGTGCTCCGGGTTCTTACCTGAATTCAGTTATGACAGCAAACTGTCTAGTCAGCATCGAAGCCTGACTGACTGAGTCGTGGATGTGTGGGTGGATGGTGATGTCATGAAAGAAGACTTGTTGAGGTGAAAGGTGGGTGGTATGGGGACTTGAACGTTGAAGAAAGGGTGAGTTGGTAAAGACAGGAGAAAGATGAGTTGGTTTGGTTTGGTCTGGTCTGGTCTTGAGAGAAATATTTTAAAAGAAAGAAAAATTCAGCAGAGCAACGGGGGTCAGGGGGGTATTTATACCTTTGGAAGGCAGACTAAACCTAAGCGAGGTGATCTCGAGGAGGGTTGATCCTCAGCGACAGCAGTGAATATCAACCCTGATCCTGGAGGATGATTGGACGACAGGCGCGTGATCCTGCGCAGTGAATCCAGGCAGTACTGCAGTATTGCGAAGTGATTCATTGGTCCTCCAGGGCTCAGTGAATGGTCGAGGAGGGAAGTCATGTCTGCCTACGCGACATCTCTCGCACAGCGTCTAGCAGAGTAAACTTGGACTCTTTCTTGTATGTCTTCGCTCTACTGTACAAGAGATTTTGCGCCTTCTTCTAAGAGTTTGAGCAATCGTAAACACGATGCGTTTGGTATGTGCTTATTTGATGCCAAGCAATTGTATGTATTTACTCCTTTTATCGATAACGCTCCGTTCCGCTCCGCTCCACTGCCATGCCCGCGGGGCGGGGATGCGGGGATCTCTTATCGTCGAGTTACGGAGTTAAACACGGCCACGGAAGGAAAGGCACGGAATAGAACTATTTTATCCGTTAAGAAAAAGTGCCATCGTGAGGACCACTTAGTATAGAAAGTCTAAAGAATAAGAAAGTCTTCGTGTTGTCCTGTCTACTCCGGACTGGTCATTACGTCATTAGGTAGATATCGTACAATGTGCTGTATGCAAATGCCTGATCATAAAGTATCCGGGAGGTCAAAGATTGTCGATAATGGTACAGAATTATGATAGCAGCAAATCAAAAAAGGAAAAACACACAGAACTCCCATATCGCCAGCCAAATAGATCAAGACTTAAGCCGAGAGAGTCCGCCGGAGGTTTGCACTCACTCCTCCTCTCCTACCGCCTGATCATCTTCCGTCTTTTTGTCAAGCACATGAGAACCACTTTTCGAGGCGAGACATAGACGCGAAGGAGGTATGAATCCAATCGCGTTCCTATCGAGTCAGATTTAGCGATTTGTCCACCACTGAAAAGAACCGTCTTCGTCTGTCCAGTCACACTCTATGATGCCATCATCATCGAATTCGTCGTCGTAGACATCCCCGCTCAGAGCTGCAGTACGGTGCAAAACCCATTGCATCTCCAGTAACGCAAAACTCGGGAGTGGATGACTATCAGGATCTTCGGTATGGAGTGTAATAACGTCTCCAGAACGTATTGGTGTCATGCTTTCGCAATTCCATAACCTAATGTCCTCTGGCAATCCATCGAGGCCGCCCGGGAAAGAAGGTTTCACCGATGGAAAAACTCCCCATTTAACCCTCTTATATCGACGCAGCCAGAAGAATTGCACATTCAGGGACTTTCTATCACAAGACAGTTCCAAGGGTTTCAACGCAAAAAAAAGCGGATCTCCAGAGGTCATGGACAGTCGAGGTCAATGGAATCAAGTTCTGGCAAACTTCTGTTCTCTGTTCAGTAAAAATGGCTGTCTTCCATTCATCGATACGACTTTTGGACCAGAATTGGTCCAGCATCACCCAGAAGACGCCCTTTGGAGTAATGTCTCTCATTGAAGATGGATAAATGTGTGCGACGCTCATGGGCCTCCCATTCTCGTTACGACGCACTTTGCTTCGTCTCGCTGAATGCACTAGAATTCATAAGCAACGTTTGTCGTAAGTCTGGGATGGACCTACAAGATCTCTTACAGTTATTACTTCAACTCGATAAATAATGGGGAGCAAGAAAACATACACAATTCAACAGGTCGTCCAACGCTATCGACAGCATGAAGGGGCGAGTAAAAGTAAAACACGTCAGGTCCCTGTAGATGCTCTTCAAGCTTGTCCACGTCGCACAACCAAAGAAATGCCCAAGCGGTGCATGGGATCCTTGTATCGTCTAAGCATTCCTTCAGAGAATTCTCAAACTCTTCGATCAATCTGATGCGCTTCGGGTCTCGAAACTCTGCTCCTGGATCTTGTTCATGGACTGGAGGGTGCAAAGGTAGCCTTATATCAGATGATGCCATATCAGAGGCTGAAGATTTTCAAATGAGATAGGAGTAGTAAAGACTTTCTTAGGTAGAAGCGAGTGATTGAACTGGTGGATAAAATTCGATTCAGAGTTTTATTCTGGATCCGACAACCTGTTCACGCCAGCTGGACGGTGAATGTCGAAAGGAAAGTACGGAGAGACTCTCTCAGCAGTTCCTTCCAAGAAAGGAAGTGACGATCGGGGAGATCAACCTAGCTTCTTTTGGACTAGCGCCAGCTGCAGGAACACTATCCCTTTTGGGGAAATTCAGTGGCACCCCCGGCAATCAAGGCTAGTCCCTCAAGTACTCTGTATACATGTTGAAATATAGATCGCTGAATATGGATCGTTACAATATTAATCGAAAGGTAGAATAAATCCTACCAAGACCGGTCTCAAACAACTCAGTAGTATTCCTGATTATGTAAAGTACAGCAGCGATATCAACTAGAACCCTGCTGCCGTCTCGCCTCAAGAACCCGCAGGACATCTGCCGCGCTGTCCTTGTCGCCCTTTCTCTTCTTCCCACGTTTCCTCTTACCGCCACGTCCACCATAGACTTCTTCATCTTCGTCATCCTCGATACGGCTGCTGCCGAATCCATAATCGATGTCGTACGAGTCCAGCTCTTCCCGCCGGCGAGCCTCTTCGAGGAACTTCTTCCGTCGAGCAAGGATCTCCGGATCGACGTCTTCCTCGCCTTCTTTGGCTTCAGCAGAAGGCGATGCTTGGCGCAGCGCAGCTGCGCGTTTCAATGCTGCCAGGACGGTAGGATCGTTGGTTAGTGGGTTGGCACGATCGATAGGTTCCACCTCTTCTGTAGCAGCGCTGGTGGATGTAGAGAAGTAATTGCGAGGTTTGGACGGCTGTGGAGCAGCCTTTTCTTTGTCGATATCGACATCTGATTTGCGTTCAGGCGCTGCTGTTGCTGCTGCACGCTCACCCTCCTCCTTCTCGGACTCGGAAGAAGAGTCATCCCCACCAAGATCGGCGAGCGGGTTGTAGTCAGTCCCAACTCCTTCGAATATGTCCTCGTCCTCAGGCTCTGGTGCATCAGTGCCAGCTTTCGCCGCGACACGCGCCGGGACCTCCATCCCCAAGGGCTTCGCGTTCTTGTCGGGTACCAAGAGGCCGTTGCTATCAGTCTCCTTGCTATCAGTCTCCGGCCCCGGTTTGTCCAGCCACCTGACTTTTCTCTTCGTCTTCCCATCTGGACCTGTCGTAATCAATACTTCTTTCCGCCGGCCGCTCGCATCTTGCTCGATCCAGCGCTTCTTCTCGCCCTTGTTATCGCCAATCTTCTTGAACTTTGACCCTAGGCTGGATTCAGACGGTTGTGCAGGAGCCTGTGCAGTCGCTTCTGCTGCTGCGGCAGCTCTACTCGCTTTCAACTGGCGCAATATCTCGTCTCTCGACATTTTCTTCCCTGGTTCAGACGCAGACGGCTGAGGTGGAGGTGCCATGTTACCCTTCTTGACCTTCTCCTTTGGTGCCGCAGGTTGAATATCTTTCGCTTTCTCTTCCAGGATACGATCCAGCTCCTCGTCCACATCGTCAACCGTCGCAGGAGCCACCTCGCTTTCAGCCGGCGGTTTCTCAGCCGGTTTCGTAACATCTTCACCAGCCTTCACCCGCCTGAGAAGGTCCCAATCCAGCCCCTTGACCAGATGCGTGCTGTTGATATCGCCCCCAACGCCAATTTCTCTCCGTAGCTTCTCAAAGGTCGCCTGGTCGATCTGGCCCAGTTTCACCATTTCCTCCAGCGCCCTCACCCGCTTTTCTTTATCGTCTATCCCGTCGCCATCCGCGCCCTCGTGCTGTTCCAGCTGTCTCCTCAGTTCCGTTCGATCCTGATATCCGCTCGCCAGCTGTGTCCCTTTCGGCGCAGCCGATGACTTGAATTTCTTCGTCGGCGGTTGCTGCGATTCGCGACGGTGCTCCGCGAGTTGACGCGCGAAATCGACACCCTTGACGGAGCGACTGTTACAGTCACAGTTAGCAATCCATGTCTCCACAATAACGATAGGAAATAGCAAAATAGCAAAACGTACGGTGTCATAGGTATACTAGGCCGCATGCGCGATCCCAAAGCCGCAGCCAGAGGAGGAGGGCGACTGGCGCCGCCAGTGCCGGTGCCACCACTCGAGTCCGAGTCATTCTGTCGTCGCTGCAAAGAAGAGCCATCCGTACCGCTGCTGCTCGCTGTCTTCGATAACGACGACGGGTTATCGAGCACCAGCCGCCGGAACTGTTCGTTGTTCATGATGTAGACGTCAGAAGAAAAGAAGAGGTGCACTTTGCGTGCACACGCGGGACGGACGGACGGACTCGGCAGCCAGCAGACGAAGAGTTAATTAATCAACAAGGTGGAATGAACAGAATGACTGTCTGTAATAGTCAGTCAGTCAGTCAGTCAGTCATCAATAAATAAGAACTGGAACTGGTCATGTCGCAGAAATGATAGTCAATAATCAATTAATTCAGTAGACTGACTGACTGCCCTGCTGCGATGGCAAAATGTCCTGCCTGTTATTCCCGAAAGGGAAAGCGGTGGCGGGGATGCTCATCCCCACGGACTCTGTACCTGGCGATACTATCAAGATTCATTCAGAATACCAGACAAGAAACTGTGACAAATTTCTTTAAATAAAGCGCCTCGATGTAATCTTTAACTAAGAACATTTATATGAAAATTATTTTTCAAAAAAAAAGATACTTGAATACATACGTGAATTGCTGCAATAAGCAGTGTATGCATACACAGCACACACCTACTATCTACCTATTTTATATATCTCTCCCAACATCCCTAGCTAAGAGGGCAACTAACCCAGCACTGTAGTTATTAGTCACAAGCCATGAATTATCAATCTATCGAAGGATACTACGACTAGCAAAGCTGTCAGAATACCTCTTGGGCCAAAAAATATCATTAACCTTAAGGTTAGAGATCTAATCTGTCCACCCAGATGATGAGATAGATAGATGACTGAATAGACCGCTTTCTGGAACTCCTTGTTATGACATGACTGAACAGTGAGTGATGATTAGAGATATAAAAAAAAGGAACTGTGTGTGGGGAAGATGAGAAGGGCTCCTCCTGGGAATGGGCATCTTCCATATTGCATCTCTCTTTCGTTGTCTCGGTAGATATACTACTATACGAGTTCTTAGATCACTACTACCGCTACTGCTGCCTAGGACAATTAATATGGAACCTTGGATCAATTTCCACTATATACAAGAACACAACACACACACACACAAACACACGTATATATATTCATACATTCGTACTAAACAAATATTCCACAAAGAAAATCAACTCGAATCAAACACAAACAAAACTCACTCTGCGTGGCTAATCCGACAGTCTGACTGACTGAATGTCATCTTATCATTTCCTAGTTAACATAAATTGAATGCAAGAGGAGGAGGACGGTCAATTTTCCAAAAAAGAACTCAAAAAAGGAAGAAAAAAAATTTCGATGCAAGAGATGAGGGCATGCTAGGATATAATTAATGACATGAAAACCGACCGCACACTTCGTGATGAACATCAACATCAATCAAACATCATGAGAGAATCGATCGAGACCGTACGATCCACCTGTCTTAAGTTTTTTCTTTTTAAATAGTTTCCCACCCCCCATTGTTTATATCAGCTTCTAGCTTCCTGCTGATCGTCGCAGGGATGCTGTGTGACAGCCAGACGTCACGGAGCAGCTTGTCATACCGCTTCTGGTTGAGAATGAGCTGACGGTTCCGGCGAAGGCCAGGGTCAACTTCTCCGTGACGGTCGAGATACGGCGCAAAATGCCAGGAACCGTTGTGGTTGTGAAGATAAAGGACGGCGCATTTCCGGATGTTGATAAACAACCCGACATTCTTACCACACCTGATTTTCATCAGAATTAGTAATCGGACCCAGAGAACAGAGAACGAAACAACGATTAGACACTTACTTCTTGAGATGCTGGTTGCATCCACCCAGCTTCTTGTCCATGCAGCATACCGCTTGCGAGCAGAAAATATCCCCACAGAACAAACAGATGCTGGGGTCACTCAATTCCTTCTTCGAGTTCGGGCACCGTCTCCGGTTGGCTTCCTCGATCAGCTGATCGTAGTACTTGGGCAGACCGATCAGCTCGAAGATGGCCGGATGAGACAGGCTGGGCCAGAGCCGGTGGTCGTCTAAGCGGATTCCTGAGCGCGACGCGTTCCAGTGGAAAATCCATCCAGAAACGACATAGTCCCACGGGTTGGAGCTGCTTCGGGCAGGCGAGAAGGAAGCAAAGATCTCGTCAAGAGTCGGCAGCTGAAGGACCTTGGTGAGGCGATCCAACTCCGACATGTTCTCGTCCCCGAGACCGGAGGTCGGGAAGTCAACGCCATGCTGCACATGCAGGAGAATCACCGTCTTGCGGAGGAATGTCAATGCATATCTGGAGATGAGCCGTCGCAAAGCCATCACAACGCTCGGAGTGGCCGAGTCTTCGCCGTCCTTTACGTACCCACTCTCTGCAGGATACGAAGACCCCAGGGCCCGTCCGACGGAGTTGGATTTCAGTTCCGCCACAACAGTGTCGAAAAAGTGCCTAGTGACCGTGTATTTTTCCTCTGCCGACTCTGCTCGTAGATACTCCTCATCGTCATGCTCGGCCAGTTCCTCCTTCAACGCGAGAGGCCACAGAATAAACGTCACAGCAACCTTGAGAATCTCCGCGACATAGCACATTTGGATCAAGTGCCGGATTTCGATGTTGAGAACAGGTAACAGCGAGAGGGAGCATTCGGCGAGGAACACAAATATGTCCATCCCGAGCAAGGGCTCGATATTGCGGACATCATCCAGCAGCGCCGTCCCCTTCATACAAGGGTGACCAACGAATAACTGACACAGCTTCTGGCGATGCATCTCTTGAAACTCCTGAAGCGCACGGTTCTTGCCGTTACCATTAGATATGCCAGCGACTGCGGCATAAGAGTACGCAGTCTCCGCGAGGACACGAAGATGTGTCAGTGTCAGCTGCGGGATCTTGTCTAGGAGGGTGGCACCAGGATCGGATTCAACGCCCCGCTGAGCGATCTCGACGGCGGAAATGCTGTACCCGAAGCTCCGTATCAGGGCGTCAGTGAAGATCAGTTCGTCGCCATTGTTAGCCTCAGGCGTATGAGGGAACTGGGA
Source organism: Rasamsonia emersonii CBS 393.64 (assembly GCF_000968595.1). Taxonomy (NCBI): domain Eukaryota; kingdom Fungi; phylum Ascomycota; class Eurotiomycetes; order Eurotiales; family Trichocomaceae; genus Rasamsonia; species Rasamsonia emersonii. The sequence goes on from NW_013563246.1 coordinate 240,262, forward strand.
TTGAATCAGATTCACACGAAGTGTCTTCTTCAATCTCCGGTAGATTTGGACCAGTTCAGCGACTGGCGACTCTGCAGCTGCGGGCCCTTGTTGAAGCGGACTGGTCGGATTGATTTCCTCTGCAGAAGGGAAGAACCCGGGCATGGGCATTCTCGCGGTGGGGAGGAATTGATGGGACGGCGGCGGAGAGACCGATACCATCAGCTGCTCAATCTTCGATGACAGAGACGGAACTAGTGTCTTCGTGAGATACTCGAGGAAGACCTCCCGGTATGCAGGCGCTTGGACCGTGTCCATATCCATGATCAGCGGATAGTTGGGTGATTGAGACAAGGTATCTTTCACGCCAACATCGATGAAGTGGTCAAAAGATTGCTCCGTGTTCAAGACACCCGGGTACGACTCTTCCTTGCCCTTCCAGATGATGGGCAAAAAGGCATTCCCCAGAGCTTTGCAAAGAGGACAGACGAACTCTTTGAGAGACAAACGCTCCGGGTGATTGCGTGCGACTTGTTGGGTATGACGCCTCTGCGTTGCATTGTAATAGACCTCAAAGCACGAATAATGCATAATATGCCCGCATCCCGTGGTAACAGGTCCACGAACTGTGTTCTTAGATGAGAAGCCTTTGCTCAGACCAATCTTCTCAGTGAGCACTTCACCGCCCGAGGAGTCGAGTTTTCGAACCATGGTGCGGTTCTCTCCCGCCACACCGAACGGTCGAAGATGCTCAGCAGATCGATCCAAGCTTGAAGGCGTTTTGAGAACCTCCCTAATCCAGTCGCGGTCACGGATATCAGTCTGGCGCAGGATGCCGCTGTCCTGTACCAAGGCAAATGTGCCGTAGAGTCTCGAGTCATTGGTCTCTTCCTGGCACAGGATACATGTTCCGCTGGGATACTTCCAGAGCTTGGTTTCAGCTTCACCTTGTTCTTCAGACTCAAGGTCGCTAAAGTCTTCATCTCCCCAGTCGATATTTCCCTGGCTATTCAGGAAATTCTGCTGCTGTTGCTGGAACTGGGCCATCACTCGCGCTTGTCGGTCCAATGCTTGCTTCTTCTTGAGTTCCTGTTCTGCCCCCGCATTGCTTGCGGGGGAACCGGTATCAAGCCTCTCATACGGGAATTTCAGAGTAGCAGTTGCGGATGCATATGTGTTGGGCCGCTTCTGCCACATCCTCTTGAGGATATGCATGATCTTCGCGCTGCAGGACTCGTACTCGCTCATGGTGGAAATCTTTTCCAGGAGACCGATAATTGTCAGATTCCCAGCCTGTGTGGTCCTGGACTTCGACAGCGCGTGTGATATAAATGAATGAGACGATTTGTCTTCCATGTCATCCTCGTCGGTATCATCCTCGATTGTAGCAACGAGGATCAAGTGAAGCACGATTTGAAGGAAGGTCTCCACGCGGGTAACAGGAATCTGTGGTGTGCAATCCTTGCAGCACAGTGCGTAGTCGAGACACTGATGGACAATCTGAGCGAACAGCGGCGTTCTCGTAAACTCTGATAGCCGTGCAAACGCGCCGCTCGTAATCGGCCGAAGCTTAGGCTCGAAAACAATATCAGATGCCTTTTTCCCGGTCTTCTTGGCCACCCAGTTCCGGTAAATACTCTCCGCCTCATCTCGTTGATTCTTGTTGTAGTGGGCACTGTAGGGATCCACAAGATCGATGTAGTCGGACTTCAGTTCAAAAGTACCCGTGTCATTTAAGCCTTCAGGTGGACGGAAGGTGGCCACTTCCTCTAGGACATCTTGGAAAATGTCAGTCTCGAGCAGCTTGTCGCTGAGACGGGTTGACAAGTCTGAGAAGGAGAGTGGCTTGAAGCATAGGACGTGCGCGATGTCTCGGCTGATATTCTCACGCGTGAGGCTCGCGTCATCATCAATCGGTATCAGAGATGTCCGATCGGTAATCAAGATGATCAGCAGATGGACAAATTCCTCCGCGACATCCACAATCTGCGAATCTTCGTAGCCGGAACGAGGGATGTAACCTCTACACATCCAGTCCACCATACCAAATCGGTCGGCAATTGATGCAAGAACCCTGCTTGGATCGCACGTCACCAGAGCAGTCTGGAGCAGGAAGATATCGCGATAGTATGCAAAGTCGCGAGATGACACCCCCCGGTATTGTGACATCTGATGGCGAAGGCTGAGACCGTTGCGTACCCACATACCGGCCTTCATCTGGGCGAGCCAAGCACACACCCTGAGCGGGTAGTCAAACATCGTTAGGAGGAGATCTTCGTTGCTCAGGTGTCTATCATGGACATGCTTGTCATTGGCCACCTGAGCGGCCTGCAGCAAGATGTCTCGCATCATTTCGCTGCTCATTCCCCTGCCACATTCGAGCAGCCATGAAAGCGTGTAATGAAGGGCGTGATGGAAACTGATCGAGCCCTTTTCAACAACAAAGTCCACCACGCGGTGACGTGGAATCTGTCCTGAGGGCTGGACCTCAAAATCGAAGCACGGCAGTAACTTGAAGCGAACGTATTCTTTAATTTCGGCTTGGTCGAATCGCTTTCTCTCCACGCCGGTCGAGTGGACAATGGCCGAGATGGCAGCGGCCTTGATTGCACGTATAAGATTCTCGCCAGCGGCCTCCGGATGGCGAAATGCTTCACAGAACTGACGGCAGAGCCGGTTGATTTCCCTCATCAGGATAGAAGCGCTGATCCACGCATCTGTCTCGTATTCTACATGTTCGCCGACTGCGCGCACGTTGGGACAGATTCCCTGCGGTAGCTTCACGAGATCAAGGAATTGCAACAGATACTGGTCTTCATTGCGAATGCGCTTCTGCACATACTCGGATTGCAACAGATACCGCAGGTCGAGGAAGAAGTGATAGAGACGTCGATTGGTCACCGACCCAGCGTCGAAGGCCAGGGTTGCCGTTGGGTTCACTTCATGAGGCTCGCCGACTTGCCGAGTAGTGAGGAAGGTGTAGAGGATAGCCATGACTTTGGTGAGGAAATTTCCCCGTTGAACAATTTCCTCCGTGATGGATGGAGTCGTGAGGAGCTGCAAAGAGAGATTGACGATCGAATGATCCGGTTCTCGATCGGCAATCAGATACAATTGGGCCAGAGCAGTGTAGAGCGCCGACAAACGCAGACCCAGGATCCGCTTAAACTGAGGGACATTGACCACAGTGCTGATATACAGGTCTCGAAGATCTGTCCTAGCCTTTTTCCACAATCGGAGATCGAACAGGATCATCCAGTCTAAGCGAGTGCGCTGGCTGAGATCTTCATAGGGAGGGACGTCTCCTTGTGGGGGAATGGCTGACCGAGCCTGCCAATGACTTGGGGTCTTCGCAGGCGGAGGCTTGACGGAGATTGTGGGAGTCCTGGGGATTTTGACATGTGACGTTTCGGGCTGAGGCGTTCTGTCTCCAGATTCAGATTCCTCAGCTGGCCCTTGCGTACCATCACCTTGGCGTGGAGGAGGTGGCGGCGGTGGAGGAGGATATCCAGCCAGGGTCGCCTCAGCGACCTCGAGTTCATCATCTGCGTTGCCCATTTCCATGTCGCCCTGCTGGTCGTTTTCGACTTCCTCTCGAAGCCGGTCCAGGTCAATTTCCATTTCATCATATTCTTCCTCTTCTTCCTCCTCATGTCCTTCGACGTACTCCTCTTCTTCCTCTCCATTCTGGCCTTGCTCCTCACCATTTTCCTCGACTTCCTCATCCTCCTCTGAAGCTAGAACAACCTGACCTTGAGGCGACACTGTCAATGTAATTGCTCGATAAGGCCCATGGTCGGTCCTCTCATGGTCGTCAATGCCCCTCATTCCGATATCCGCATTGTACGCGCCACTGCCCCGCCGCCAAGGTCGTAGAAGCTCCTCACAGACGACAAGGCGCAGGATCTCATTGTCGTCACCGAAGCTGCAGCCGGCAATATCGGCAAGCCACTCAACAATCGTCCCGCACATCTGCTCCCTGAAGGTATCTCGGGAAGAGCGTATTGTCACCGTGACTTTGATCTGTTCAATGGTCTTGGACACTTGTAGTAGTCTTCCCAGATCCTTGGAATACTTGACCACACTTCTGCCGATATCGTTCGTCTCGTGTGCTTTGGCATAGCCGAAGCTGTCTCGTTCCCTACACGCCCGTGTAACCTGGTGAGCTACATCACGAATGGTATGCTTCTCATCGTTCCAAAGTGCGAGAGCAAACTCCGGCTCCTCTTCCGGCTTGTCGCCCTCGCCATACCACCCTGAATGTAGTCGTGATGCCTCCTCATCGTGCCGGATTCCTTCTTCCGTCTTGGGCAGCCTCAGCTGCTCCGGTGAACACGAGATAACATCGCAGAAGTAATCAAGCGCTCTCGAAATTGTTGTCCTGATATCATCCACCCATTCTTGCGGCAACGGGGCTTTTTCACGCTCTTTCCCTTTCGTGTCGCCTTTATCGGTATGAATTGCACAGCACAGGGGCACCCGCCATGCCTCTTCATCACCGCAGTCACAGCATCCACAGTTACCAGACGATAGCGAGATCTGGTACTGGTGACCAGTGTGATCCGAGGCGTCGAAGCAGCGACTGCACAGAACGCACGTGTCATCCGCGGCGCAGGTAAGGCAGCGGTATGTCCCTTCTCCGGCCCGAAAGATGTGCCCGCACCTCTTCCCTCGGGCAGCTTCGCTGTATTCTGCACCTTCCTTGGCCCCCTGCGCCTCCGCTAGCTTCCATCGTCCGTCGGTCGGCGGTCCATCTGGGAACAGGAGCTGCAGGCGTTCGGTATCATGTCCCGCGAGAGAGAGGAATAGCAGTTCCAGCAGATCCCGCTCCGCTTCGGGACCGTAGCGGTAGTTGTGCTTCGCCGGCAGGCGCAGAAGGCCTTCGCCGAGTCGCTTCTCACATTCCGTGAGCATGGTGTGAGACGCTATGTCTTATTTCGGGGAACCCATGCGTGGTGGATGCAATTAGAAAAAGTCGTCTGCTGCGATGAGGGGTGATAGGCCCGGGGGGGGGGGTAGTTTCGGCAGTTGAGGAAGCAGGTAAGCAGGACCGATATTCGACTGACGATTATCAGGAGTCGGCGGATTTTTGTATTTTTCAAGCTATCAACAATGGAACTGTGGCAAGAGTCAGTGTTGGTAGGTGATCCATGCGATAAGGTATTAGTAACGCATACGCGAGGCGATGGTGGGACTCGGGGAGGGGAGGTTTGGAGATACGCAGCGAAGCGCTCTCAGGTGCAACAAGAGTCGCGGAAAAGAAAAGGAGAAAACTCGATGCGAAGCTCTCTCAGCGGCAACCAATGCTACTGGCTAATTTCTGGGACGAAAAGGCAAGAAGATTGCCCGCAGTGTCAGGGAGGAGCGTGGAAGAAATTCGAGGTGGAGGTGCGGTGCTGCAGGCGAGTGTTCTCGCTATGACATAGTCGAGCTGGGCAGAGCTCTCTTGCTAGCGCCACCCGGCCTGCAGAAATGCTGTCGAGTCTCCGCCACCGCCCAATCAGTAGGCACGCACGCCAACACAGGGCTACTGGCATTCGTTTCTAGAGCTACGATTGAATTCTCTGTGCGCTAGGATAAATAGTAATAATGAGATCAATGCTTGGAACGGTAATAGATTCAATGAAATGGCGGAAATTCTATTGATTTGTCCACCCCGAAGGGAATCACATAAGATACACGGAATTGTTCTTTTTTTCCCCATCAAACCACCAACGAGCGCAATTCGAGACCAATTGCGTCGCGTTTACTCCTCTTCTTCCTCCGGCTTCTGGATGTACTTGTGACGGATGTCCTTCCATTGCCGCTGTACAGGTGAATCAGCTGGGTGTTCTCCAATCTCGCTCTGAATGGATCAGTCATAACGTACGCCCTGGTTCATGTAGTCCCAGATCTTGTTCGACGCCGTGTCGAATGCACTGTTACCGCGAACCAAAAGTTAGCCGCCTGTTTCTTGGGAACAGAGGGAAACCGCCGTATTCCGACACGGACGGAACAAGACATACATCTCGAAAGCGAAGGCGCTAGTGAAGATGGTGGTCAGGAAGACCGCATTCCTCTGAATGAAGGTCCTAGAAAATAGCATCGATCGATTAGCAAGGCGAGTCTGGCTGGTACGTCATGGTCGGCATTGGACGTAGGGAGACTTGCTGGTAGATGAACGAGGACAACTGGGCCGAAAAGCTCGCGAGTTAGCCATTGAACCCCAGAGAGCACACAGCAACGGGTATAACTTACGCCAGCCATTTTGACAGAGGCGACTATGACAGAGGAGAGGAAGTGGAGGAGTCGAGAGACGAGACAGTGCTGGTATCGGGCAGTGAAAGGTCGTCTGTCGAGGTTGCGGATGAAGTTGGCGGCCGAACGCGAAAAGCGTCCCGTAGCCGGGAATCCCCGGCTCGCTGATTGGCCCACCCACGCGCACCCGGCAGACATCACCAACGGCACTCCCCCGGCCACATGGTGAATGCAAGTCCAAGACACTTATTATTTCGCCCTTGTCTTGCAGCAAGACCTGCTTCTCTTTGTCGGCCTCGTATAAATTCACTGACTCTCTTTACCACGATACACCCACACTGCATGGTACACTCCCTCCCAACAGCCTCGCGCTCTCGTCAGCCATAAACCAAAACCACCATGTCTTCTGCACCGCAGAACAAAGTCTCGTCGTCCGGCATAGTCGTTGATGCCGTGACTGGCGAACGACGCGTTCCATCCTCTATGCGCGCAGACGGCTCTATGCGCAAAGAAATCCGCATTCGTCCCGGGTACCGCCCTCCAGAAGATATCGAAGTCTACAAGAACCCGGCTGCAGAGGCCTGGAAGAAGCGCGGCTCGTTCGTCCCCGGTGCAGAAGGTCTCAAGGATAGCCCGCAGCCGAAGAGTGGAACGCCTGTCAGCAACAAGAACGCCAAGAGAAGAGAGGCGAAGAAGAGAGCCAAAGCAGCAGGTGCTGGCGAGGATAACGCAGCGTCAGCGACAGACCAGAAAGACGTGACGAGCGCCGCTCAGACCAACGGTGACAAGACGAAAGAGGAGCAGCCTGCCGTCGACCCAGAAGCAGAGAAGGAGAAGAAGGTCCGCAACCTGAGGAAGAAGCTCAGACAGGCACGAGAACTACGGGACAAGAAGGATAAGGGCGAGTCTCTACTCCCAGAGCAACTGGAGAAAGTGATCAAGATCAACGAGATCATCCGCCAGTTGGAATCTTTAGGCTTTGACGCGGACGAGGAGAAGAAAGCCTCCGTCGAGGGATAGATAGGTCCACGGAAATCCTGTGAGCCATGGCGCCTTGTCTTCAAAACGGTGCACCTCAACAAAGGGCCTCAGCAACAGCAAAAACTATCAACGCCATATCGACTACACTTGTGTTTTGTGTCGAAATGGCCAGAGGCATACGCCCTGAAATATTGCAAGCAGACGAGACAGTACAACAATTTCATCCGACCGGTGATACAGTGGATAGCTTCGAAGTTCGAACGCGAAGCTCGTTACCATCTCATACCATACTTTCCTGGATCCTCGGGAGAATTTCAACGAAGGACAAAAAAAAAGACAAAAATAAATCACCACCCTCCCGAGTGAGCCACGCTTTCTCTCGCAGTGACCCGGATGGAAATAGACACGACGACTACTGTTACTACTACTGCTCCCTCTACTACTACCTCTACTACTACTACTCGATTCTAGCCGAATTTATTCTCCCACCCCGGCTAAGCAAGCAAATATTCACAAAAGAAGAGGAAACACTCCAGCTAGGAGGGGGACTGGAGAATGGAATTGATACCCCGCTTTGGAACTCAACTCAACCGGCGAAAAAAGCAGAGTAAAGCAGAGTAGCTTCATGCTCGATCAATGCTTAGCATACCTATTCATGTACATACAGTACTCTAGCTAGCTAGCTATGTATCAAATCCAAAAAAAAAATTAGACCTCAATTAAATTGAATTGAACCCTACCTAGCATTGGGATACCTCAAGACCTCAAGTGATCTATCTATCTCATCTACCTACCTACTTAATATACATATACAACATATACAGTCAAAGCCTCGGTTCCCCTTTTTTTCCCGGCTACCTAATACCTACCTAATATCTAATCGACAGCCTGTTACGTTTCCCAAAACGGATCCTAAGGCCTTCTTCTCACTGAGCTGTCTCAGTATCAATACACACAACTAGAACCGATCAAAGAAGAAAAGAAAAGAGAAGAGAAGAGAAGAAGCTCAACTGAGTGAGCGGAGCGCCCACAGTGCCGCCATTCCATTCCGTTGCTTTGACCTGACCTGACCTGACCTGACCTGACCGGGTGACAACCCAGCCAAGCTCTCCCCCAAGGGACGGACTCAAGAGGGTCAGGGAGATAGATAGATGGGTCCGGGAAGGAGGCACTCATTCATAACAGCCATTTTTCTTTTCCCACTCAATTCAACCACGAGACGAGCCCTTGGGGGGTGTTACCAGGGTCTTTCTTTTCCTTATTACTGATATATAACCCCTCCCCTTCCCTTCCAAGGTCTACAGTTCGACTCGTACTCGTAGGTAGATCAGGCGCTTTTGTTTTTTTTTGTCTCAATCGCGAACCCGCACTGGACTACCTGAAAAGAAAAGAAAAGAAAAGAAAAAAAAATTCCCAATGCGAGGCGCTCTTCGCTAGGATCTGCACATGACCATGACTATCCTGCTAGACTAGACAGAAGAAACAAATGATAATATTACTCTGTACTTCTGAGCAATTCAATTCAATTCAATTCAGTCCAAATACAGCGCCGCATCTTCAGGCGTTCCGACAAAGTACCGCACCGGCGCCGTCGCGATGCCCCCTTCTAGGTCCCAGTCGCGGTAGTTCAGCCGGCTCAGCGGCTTGGTCATCTTGCCCGAGAGATCGGGCCGGTGGGCGCCGACGCCGTACGACGCGGCGAGGTACGCCTGCGAGATGCAGTCCGTGACCCCGATGCCGTTGATGTTGTACCAGTTCCCGGCTAGGGTCAGGCGCTGGTTGAATTCCTCGCGCACGGCTTGGGACAGGTCGTCCATGCGGGAGAGATGGCCCACGGTGTGCTGCGGGATCGCGTTGCGTTGCAGCTGAGCCTTTGCCACGGCGGGAGATTCCTTGATGCCGAGATGGCGCTCGAGTAATGACCGTGCCATTGAAATCGCCGAGTCCGCGTCCGGATAGTCTGACTCCAGCCAGCCATCCCACCAGTGCCCCCCCATTATGACGGTGAACTTGGTGCCGGGCGCAGTGTCTTGGCCGGCGCTCGTGTCGGTGCCAAATATGACCCCGAGTGCCCGTTCGGGGTTTTGATCAAACGGGATCGACCGAGGGATGAGGTAACCGAAACCGTGATATGGAATCAAATCCGGCTTGTCGTAGTACAGGTTCACGACCATCACGGTCACGGCATAGTCGTGCTGCTGAAGTAGTCTCGCAGTGCGGTGAGGTACTTTCTGGTCACCTTCAGCACCCGCTAGAATGATCTTGGCCAATTCAGGCGCCGGCGCTGTAGCAACGATGCGATTGTGAGTTCTAGAGTTGCCCTCTCCGAATCGAACCTGCAGATGAGATTAGATCGTCGTCTCAAGATATCGACACGCTCGTCTCAGTCTACCTACCGTCAATTCAGACGTTTCTTCGTTCCTGCTAATGGCACTAATGCCTGTGTCAGTCAATACTTCAACCTTTTCAGGCATCTCTTTGAGGCGAGCTGTCAATTCCTTGACTAGCTCGCCCAGTCCGTTCTTCAAGGTCAAGACACTTGAGCCTTGCACAAGCCGACTAAGAGACCGCCAATGATCCTGGGGCCGTTCATGTTCGACGGCATGCATAGCAAGCATGTCGTCTGTAGCAATAAATCTCTTCCCATCCCTCTGAAGCTCGTAAAATGACGACATGACGCGCTTCTCGTTCTTTTCAAGGTCTCGGTATGGACCCATCAGCGTCTGCGCGCTGAGTTTATAGATGTCTCCCGCGAAGATTCCATGGTAAATGGCAGAGACCACATTATCAGCAACTTTCGAACTTGTTCTCCTGGCGACAAAGTCTGCCACTGACTCGTCCTGATTCCGGTACGCATCCTCTCCCGCTGGCCTCGCCTGTTCGGTGAGCATACCCCACATTAACTCCTCGAACACTGGCTCGGTGATAAGGGCTTTCGTGTTATTCCAAAAATTCCCGAAGACCCCCAGATTGGGGTTCGCAGACGGCACACGCACGAGATGATCCGGATAGTAGATGTAGCGATTCGTCGCGGCAGGAGACTTCCGACTCGTGACTAGGATTTGATCCTCCAAGTACAGGTCCAGAAGCTATAGCAACGATAATGAATTAGCAATCAGCCTCTCATTACATATAGCAGGCTCAGGTTCACCAGCACATCCGTACCAAGTCCAGCGTGGGGAGGCACGCTGGCATCCCGACCCTCAACGTCCGCGGTCCATACTCAAAGACGACCTGCCCACCATCGACATCCACCGTCTCTGACTGCAACCAGCCGCCCAGCCGGGAAGATTTCTCGTACAGCGTGACCTTGGTGCAATCCGGGTCCTTCGCCAGCCTGTAGGCGGTGGTGAGGCCTGTGATCCCGCCGCCTATGACGGCGGCGTCGAACGGTTTAGCACGCGAGTGGACGGACCGGCTGCGGCCATGATTAAGGACTGTCAATTGTCGTCGAATCGTCCGGAATGCATGGCTAACAAGACATGGTTTCTGCATTGCCGAAGACAGGCATGCCAGAACGCGTTTGACCGAGTGACTCGAGGGGCAGCAAAGAGAGCAAAGAAAAGAAAGCTGCGGCGGAGCTCCGTCGGCGAGGTTCAGTAATTACCGCCGCGCTGAAAGTTACGGCACGTGCATACGTAATAAGCAGGATGGCACACTAGAGTGCTACGACGTCAACCACATAGCTACATACTCATTTACACTCCTTCATGGGCAGTTACAATGACTTCACACCAAGTCTTAACGCTTCTGCATTCTCCCGAGTTCATTAAATCAGAATTCAATGTACATACATTCAACGCCCCTTTTTCCCAAGTCTCGTCCGCCCGTTGCAGGATAATACATGATAACAAAACCCATGGGAATCAGAACAAGAAAATGAAATAAAAGGTGTGGTCAATGGCCAGCCTGCAAAATCCCCGCGCAAGCTGCAGAGTATCATTCTCAGCTCCTTCCATCTCAAGTGATCAGCTCCTGGCCTTGGGAGCCTTCAGGAGCCGCGCCGGGCTTGATCAACTCCTCCTCCGCATTCTCATCTGCAACAAACTTCCTTTCGCTGACATGGGTCTTCTCCTTCTTGTCATCCGCAACCCACACTTTGTCTGCAAAATTGCCTTTCTGGCCCTCCTTGTGTTTGTAGGGACAATTCCGGTTAAGACAGGGATGGAATTTGCATGGCGTCGTAAGGTGGGTGAATTTGCATCCAGGGACATTGCAATCAGCACCGTTGCGACATAATGGCATGCTAGGATGCTTGAATGGACAGTGAGGGTTTGCACAGTGAGGGAAGAAGCGGCAAACTTCTTCGGCTTGATGAGCTTGCTTCAAGGCTGGAGATGGGTGACGTCCAGTACACTTCTTGTTTTTGCATGCGGGACCAAAAGGGCAGGTATCCGTCACGTCGACAAGAATGCCTTCGGGCGCAGCAGGTGATTGGTGTGCATAAGGACAATCCTTCTTTGTACACCGTAGATTATACCGACAGACAGTGTCCGTGTTGACTTCTCCCTTTTCACCATCCTTCTGAGTCTGATCCGCAGTCGTGTCCATCTCTCCATCGGGCGCCGTCTGCTCATCAGGTTTCTTGACCGAGATTCCATTCTGTGCCGCCCGGGCGGCGAAGTCGCCCCCTTTGTTGCGCTGCGGCTGTTCGACTCGTTCAAAAAGAGATTTACCCTGCTGACCCTGTGCACCTTGTTGGAAATTCGGGTTCACCGCAGGGGGCATAAAGCCGGGCATGAGCTGGGCCATCATTCTCGCTTGCTCTTCGAGAAGAGCCATGAGCTGCATCTGGTTCTCCGGGCTCATCTGCATGATATTGCCTGCTGGAGAGCCCTGCATCTGTCCACCCTGCATCCCGTGACCCATTCCTCCCATTTGTCGACCTTGGCCCATTCTTCCGTGTGGACCTCTGGGACCCTTGTGAAAATCACGGGCGTGCGAATTGATGCGCCCTAACCCGGGCTGAGCGCGAACGCGATGGAGCATCGAATCGCCGCTTCGCTCCATGTTCTTGTTGATCTGGCCTAGTAGTCGGCCTCGTCCACCTTGTCTGCCATTGCGCATGGCTCGAGGACCCGTTGGCCTAGTCCAGTCGCGGTTAGTCAGGGATTTGCATGGAGTCAAAGGACTGGGGTATACATACACAGAGTCGCCTTGACCCGAAGCTTCACCCATCTCCGCATCCTGCTGGTTCTGTTGAGATGGGGCGTTTCCTTGGTCATTGAAGGATGGGATGGCTTGCGTAGAGGGAGGTTGTTCGGAGGTAGAGGACGCGCCGTTGATCTGTTTATCAAGAATCTCGACCTGTTCGAAGAGCCAGCGAGAGAAGTCAAGAGCTTGCGTGTCACCTTCACCCAGGTTGAGAAGGTCGTTTGAAAGCTCATATGCGATCTGCTCCTGGGTTTTGCCGTTGACAAGCATGAGAATCACGTATTCTGTTAGAGCCGAGTCCTCGCCGCCATCAGCGCTCCATCCCATTTCCACCAGCTTGGGCTGCACAACATTGCTTAGGGCTTCCGCCAGAGGCGTGCCCAGGGTCACCACAGGTGGCATGTTTCACAGAGCTTGCAGTCAAAGAAACACGAACAAGACGATGTGATCTGGGAGACCAGAGACAGCAGAAGATAAGAATGTGTCGAGGGAAGAGCTTTCTTCCCACGCCACCTGGGTGAACCAGATCACTAAAATAGAATAGGCACCGAAAATAACGAATAGACCATCAACCTGGGCCGTGAGATAACAGGATGAGAACCCAGAACTGGCGAATACAGTACAGGAACGATAATGGGGGAGGTGCGTGCGTTCCTTCAGGTCGCGCGGGACTGGGATGATGAAAGCCGGTGATCACCTTCCGGCGGTGGTTGAGCGGGCCAAGACAAGAGCAGCCACAGCCATCACCGCCACAGTATTGAACAGCCACAATAGTCACGGTAATACCCAACCATCCTGTGTGATTAGTCATCAGTATTATCGTCTGTTCAGTCACTGGAAATTTGGAGGATTACACATAAACTTACAGAGTAATTCCCATGGATGCTTAGAGATATTCCCAATATATTATTACTGCTAATAAATATTCCTACTAATATGCCTAGGCATTTTGTATCAGGCCTGGCAATGGCCAACTTATAGCCAGATAGCCAGTTCCTATTTCTAATCTTCTGATTGTAGAGAGGTAGACAAATATCTCCATTGCAGGTTACCAAGTACTGGATAGCCAGTTTTAGGGATGCGATAACAAGGGGAAATGAATATTGAGAAATGAATATTGACGTTCCTAGAAAATCTGATGTCACACGAAGCGCACGTGCAGTCAGCACTCAATTTCGAACCCAACCACGACCTGCAGCCTTGGAGAAATACGACTCCCCTTTTTGTGCATTCGAACCAGAAAAAGCCTCCAATCGATCGAATCGATAACTGTTCCTTCGTTGGACGGGCTCAATTAATATTACTACGAGGTTAATAATGCCATGCAGTCTTGTTTTCCGAGCCCCGACCGCGCCGAGGGATCGTGGGTTGACACGTGCATCGCGATAACAGTTCTGCCTAGTTGGAAAGAAGGGAAGTCTATTATCTTTGTCGACAGACTCTGCTTGAATTAATTAGACTTTTTTTTTTACAGGGATAGCTGCCAATGACTGCTTTCAAAGACCCCACAACTCCGCACCGTTATGCAGCTCGCAACTTGGCACGATCCCTCCATTTCTGCACGCTCGGGCGTCGGCTGTCGGTCAGGGAGTACCCCGGACATGCCTCTAATGTACGTAACTGCATGCAGGCCAACGGCTACTTAGTACTGACTTAATAGTAGTATTCAGTGACTACAGCCTCATGTCGAACCAGAGAATTGACTCAACCACAATCCACTCGTCGTGGAGACCGAGTTCCGAGTTCCGCCACCATGGGAATCAGCCTGAGAATGTCCAGTCGCCTTAGGCAGTTAATCCCCAGGCCTCTTCCCCGTGGAGTTCAAGCTCTCTAAAGCAGGACGAATGCTCCAGTCAAAAGAAATAGGCTACCGTGGGATGAAATTAGCGTCCAGCGGTTTGTCAGCTAGACGCTACCACGGGTCTCGGATTTCGCGGATAGTTTTCCCCGCAGTTCCCTATATGATCTCCTATCAACCCCGTGGAGATGCTAATTCGTATATACACCGTAAGGGGAGAATATATCTAATGGCTCGTCAGTATTACCCCTATACTAATTCTACTTTATCCTTTGTTGCTGTTTAATCGTTGGTTTCTTGGAGAATCCAAATTATATACTCTCTACTATATAAGGCTTCAAGATAGTGTGCTGTCGTCATCGGTCGAAGCTGACCTCTGCAACATCTGCTTTTCCCTCACAGAATACTACAGATCACCAGTCGTTGATCTTCAGGATCGCAAACCATGATCGAAGCGATCCTGGCGACGCTCTCGCCTGGAAAGGCCGCCTTGGGCCTCCTGGTCTTATTGACCGTTCTGTTCTGGGCGAGAAAGTTGCAAGTCTCCATGCAGGTCGCCCGCTTGGGCTCTAGAGCTCCAGAGATTCCAACCTATCTTCCTGTTGGTGAGTATCTCCCGGAGAGTGTTTCGTCCTGTCATTTTATTTAGCGACTAGCGTGTCGTTTCGTCCTATATCTTTCCCAGTATGAGTCCAACCAGTAGACCACAAACTGATGTGCATTTCCAGCTGCCGATTTCATTTACAAAGGCTTCAAAGCCAGCAGAAAGTTCAGGGATTTGGAACACTGGAAAGAGTCTCTGGAAGCCACCCAAAAAGCCAATCGTCTCGCCCATCTTCCCACCACGGTGGAAATCAACTCGCTGACAGAGAACCGGATCATCTTCACCTTTGATCCGGAAAACATCAAAGCGATTCTGACCGGCCAGTTCGCCGACTATGGAAAAGGTGAGCCTTTTCACCAGCAATGGAGGGAGTTCCTCGGCGACAGCATCTTCACCACCGACGGGGAGCTCTGGTCGGCCTCCCGGCACCTGATCCGGCCCATGTTCGTGCGCGACCGCATCGTCGACACCGAGATCTTCGAAAAGAACGTCCAGAAACTGATCAGCCTCCTGGGAGGCAGCGCCTCGCCGACGGGAACTAAGATTGTCGAGGTATCCGGACTCTACTTCCGCTACACCCTCGACGCCGCGACGGATTACCTGCTGGGAGAGGGCACCAACAGCTTGGACAATCCGACGGTGCGGTTCGCGGAGGCTTTTCGATACGTGCAGGCCAGACAGTCCGAATATTTCCGAATGGGGTAAGTCGTCTAACAAGTCAGTGTACATCAACATCACTGTCTAACAGTCGATCCTTTGTATGTACTGCAGCCCCCTCAGCCCGTTCATGTCGCGCAGGAAGTTCCGCCAGGAACTCAAAGTCATGGATGACTTCATCCAGCCGTTCATCCAAAAGGTATTGTCGCTCAGTCCGGAGGAGCTGGACAAGAAGCTGTCGAAGAGCGACACCTTCCTCGACGCCCTGGCCCGGTTCACGCGCGACCCGCGCGTCCTGCGCGATCAGCTGGTCTCGGTGCTTCTCGCCGGCCGGGACACGACGGCCGTGACGCTGTCCTTCTGCACATTCGAGCTGGGGCGCCATCCCGAAGTCGTCGCGAGGCTGCGGTCCGAGATCGCGCAGCGCCTCGGCCTGGGCGCCTCCGCACGCAAGCCGACCTACACCGACCTCAAGGAGATGAAGTACCTCAACGCCGTGATCAACGAGACCCTGCGATTCTACCCCGTCGTGCCCTTCAACGTGCGCTACTCGCTGCGCGACACGACGCTGCCGCGGGGCGGCGGGCCAGACGGGCTCTCGCCCATCGGCGTCCGGCGCGACACGCGCGTCGTGTACTCGACAATCATGATGCAGCGGCGGCCGGACCTGTACGCGGAGGACCTCGGCACGGAGCGCTACTTCGACCCCGGAAGATGGATCCCCGACCGGTGGACGTCGGGCTGGCAGCCCAAGCCATGGCAGTTCATCCCGTTCAACGGCGGGCCGCGCATCTGCATCGGGCAGCAGTTCGCCATGCTGGAGATGGGCTACACGCTGGTGCGCATTTTCCAGGCGTACGAGCGGGTCGTCGCCATGCCGGTCACAGGCAAGGACCGCGTCGAGGATCCGCCGATGAAGTTCGAGGTCACTCTCACGCCGGGTGCGGAGATGAATTGTGTGTTTTTGCGGGAGGGGGAGAGCAATAAAATGTGAAGTTGGATGTGAAATTATTTCTTCTTCTCTTCTTCTCGTCTCCTCTCTTTATTATTTGTTGTTTATTATTTCCCTTATTTACTCCCCTCCCACCAACCCTCTCACAAACCCACCCACTCACTTATATACATACATACATACTACCATGTCCATGATATGATACGATACGCTACGACCCGATACCATGTGCTTGATATATATATATATGAACCTCCTCCCCCTTTCTTCTCGTTTTCGTTTTCGTTTTCTTTTTTTTTCTTTTTTCCCTTTTTTCTTCTTTTTTTTATGACGATCCCCAATGATGTATGTAGTATTGTCTTTCTCTGTCTTTTTTTTCTTGAACAATATTTGTATCTATGTGTATATATAAATATATAACCTCATGTATCTAAGCAGGGGAGAAAAAAGAATGCTATTTACTGAACACCGTTAGCTTTTTATTATCTATCCTGTCCCCTCTTATCCTTATGTCTTGGCTTAACCTGAAGTTATAAATATTGACGTTATTATCATTTATTATCGCTATGGACTGTCTCCTTAAAACGAGTCTGCTCGAGTGTGCTCAAGTCTACTCAAGTCTGCTACTATGCCTGCGTTGCTGGTAGTTCCAAGTCAAAAGGGAGGGGAAAAAAAATTTTAAATTTTAACATGTATTGTGTAGGTAGTTACCTAGCTATGGCTGAGATGGAGGTAGGTAATCAATAGCAAGGAAGGTCTGGTATGGTACTTTATGTATCTATGTACGTACGTATGTAGAAACTGGCAGTGGCAGGTTATGTTGTTAAGAGAGAAACATCTCCAAATATTCATAGAATGAAAGGAAGGGGAGAAACAACAAAGGCAAAACTTGCTTTGGTATGTATGTAAGTATGTATGTATGATTGCAAGCTGGATGGAAGTGCAGATCCAAAGACTGAGTAAGACTGAATGGGGTATGTGGTCGCGAGAAGAATCGACAATGCACATGCATAATATCGTACTGTCGATTATCATCCGTTCTAATGACGATTTGCGGATGTAGCTGCTTGGCTTTGGAAGTAGCATGCAGCGTCGCACTTTGTTGACTCGTCTATCGCTGGACACTGCCATCGTTCTGTTTCTTATTAGTTGCTTGCTGCTGCTGCTGCCGCCATCTTCTGCTCGGCCTCCTTCGCCTTGTGCAATCCCAACTTCACCATGGGTGACTGCATCAGGGTGTCGAAGTTGTGTACCATCTGCGCCTGTTTCAGCGAGATGGGGATCTCTTCCACCGCGCGCGCCCGCATCTCCTCTTCGTACGCCCGCACGGCGTCAGCCAGCGTCTTTTCCCCCGCCGCTACAGCTTTCAGCTGCTCGACCAGCTGCGTCGCGTCTTGGAGGGCGTTTCAGTCCCTGCCCGCGATGCGGCGCCATCGGATGCGCGGCGTCGCCGGCGATCGTCACCACGCCCGCCAAGGGAGCTTCCGACCAGCTCGACGACGGCGTCCATATGCTGCAGCGATCCGTCGGGAAGGTAATGTCGTCGGGCACTTCGCGGGCAGCGGTCCGCCAGGGCTCCGCCCAGTGTTCAGCGCGAGATTTGAAAAACGCCGTGCGCGAGGCCTGGTCCGGGAAATCCTCCGGGCGGGGCGAACCCGACCATGACATGAACAGCTGGTACTTCCAGGTTTCCGGCGCGGATGGCGATGGCACATCCTGGATGGTGAGCAGGAACATGGTGTTGATGTCGGGATGGTAGCTGTTCTTCAGGATCGGGTGCCGCATCCGGAGAAATCGGGCGGTCTCTGCGCTGTACGAGCAGGTGAAATTGAACATGTGGATGTCAGTCGAAACAACCTGTGCGGCCTCTTTTCCGACCAGCAGCTCTCTAACAGTGGATTTGGCACCGTCACAACCGACCACGAGATCCCCAGAGACCGAACTGCCGTCTTCAAAACCCGCAGTCACACCGCGGCCGTCTGGACTTTTCGTGATAGTGGTGATTTTCTTGGGCATGGCAAACAAGAGCTCGCCGGTCTCGCCGTTATGATGCGGTATGGCCTCGTCCTGGCCATTGTAGTAAGGATCACAGCAGATTTCTTGGAGCCGCGCCATGAGATGGGGCGGGATGCATTTCGATATGTATTCTGTTCCCCAGTGCAGCGTCATCCCCCATTCCCGGGGCCGGGTCTTGTAGGTTGAGGCATCCTCCCGTTCGAAGATATGATACTCAATGCCTAGCTGGACACAATTTAAGCATATTTATTGTAAAGATATTATCCTAGGGAATGCTTCGTTCGCATACCTGCTTGAGCCCTTGGGCAAGAAGGAGTCCGGTCGTCCCTTAGTCGAAGTCAGGCTGCCTGTAGTGTGCAATGGCGAATGCAAGTCCGATACTAACCAGCTCCGATGATGATAACCTTTAACGAGGCCGTGGTCGCCATTATTGTCTATTATTGTCTTGGTCTTGCGGCATATCAGGACACCAAAATTCCGTAATCTTGGCACAACTCTTGGCCCACACAGGCCAGGAGAAACAGGTCAACAGAGAGTTAACACAGCGAAATATTCTTGCCCAATTGGTGCGAGAATATCAGAGGAGGTAGCATCCAGCGAAGAGAACCATGGATGGATCCGACCCATCTGCCGACGACAGCGGCGGGTTGGGGCCCCCCAAAACGGTGCCGCGCTGAGCCATGGAACCGCCGATTCATCCCGGGAGACAAGATGGCCGGACATGAACCAGTGGAGGACAGGGAACAAGCTGTCTCGGTGGATGAAAATGACGAGGGATATGCCGAATTGTTGATCTGAGACCCCCTTCTGCTGTGGCGTGCAATATTTGTTGACCTGATAATAGAGAAGGCTCTTCAACGTCATCACTCCGCTCGAGCATCTTCAATTATCCGGTCGAAAATGGCCGGCAGTATCACGCATACAAATCTGGCAGTAAGAGCCCCGTGCTTCCGGAGGAATTCTCGTCAGTTGATATGATGCTCATCCAAGTGCAGTGTATAGCCGGCCGAACGATGAGGTTGGTATTCCCCGGTAGGTATGGGGTTGGGTATGCGGTCTGATGTGGGTTAGGATGAACTCGATCGATTGGATCTGGTACATGCCATGTTCAACCTCGTCACGGAGGGCCGACTTCATTTGGCTCCGATCGGCAACAGTCCCCAACGGATCTTGGACATCGGCTGTGGCACAGGCCTCTGGTGCATCGAGATAGGAGATACCTATCCCAGTGCCGAAATCATCGGGATCGACTTGAGTCCGACTCAACCGATCATGGTTCCGCCAAACGTCCAGTTTGAGATAGACGACATCGAAGAGGACTGGACGTTCAGGCGACCTTTCGATTACATCCATTCGAGATACATGGCGGGCGCTATTCAAGACTGGCCGAGACTCATGGAACAATGCTTTCAGTAAGTCATAGTTCACATCGTCGTACATTCCCTGGGAGGCGTTGAGTGCTGAGCCTGACTTCCCAGGCATACCAAATCCGGTGGGTGGGTTGAATTCCACGACTTCGATCCCGATTACTATTCTCAAGACGGCACTCTTCCCAAGGACTGTCCTTTATTGAAGTGGTTGAATTACTGCCGGGAGGCGTGTGAGAAACGGCAGCGAACTCTCAACCCAGGGGGACGGCTGGGACAATGGATGAGAGACGCAGGATTCGTCAATGTGCACGTCGAGAAGAAAGTACTCCCGATTGGGCCTTGGCCAAAAGATTCTAGGCTGGTATGAGTCCTGGCTCTCTGCTATCTGACTGAACCTCGAGCAACTGCTGATCTGATGTCGTCTGTCGCTGCAGAAAAAGATTGGCCTCTTCAACGCAACACAACTGCACGACGGCCTGTCGGGGCTGAGCATGCGTTTATTCACCAATGTCTTGGGATGGACCCGTGAAGAGGTCGAGGTGTTCCTCGTCGACGTGCGCAAGGATCTGAAGAATCCCCAGATCCATGCGCTGATGGATTTGTGAGTCTTCCTCGCGACAGATCTGACAGGCTAGTGGTCATATTGACGGCATGCAGTTTTATTGCCTATGGCCAAAAGCCTTGAGTGTCTATCGGTTGGAGTTTGGCGTCAAGGATCTGGGACGGACGTTTGCATTAACACGTAACAAGAGAGGGAGTGGGAGACAGTTGTCACCTGACTTGTTTGACGAAGACACCCTTTGTTTAATGAGAAAGGGCGGCATGCTTCAGGGCGGATTTCTGTCAAGTCGTTCAGCATAGTTTCGAGCAATGCATATTCGTGGAATTAGTTTCAACCTCAGGTGTCTTGAAGAAAGGCAGAGAGAATGCTTGACTCGTCTGATCTGTAGACAGGCTTGGTGGCACGTGCTCCTGCACGCTAGCTCTTTCTGTCGCGATGCCTTCGCTCTCAGAGAACAACAGCTGCAAAACTACAGCGACAAGGAACGCAGCTACGTCGTGCACGTCGTTATTGTGTACAAAATACATACTTATCTGTATACATGTGTGCAGATGGCAGCATCTCGACAGAAACAATTGACATCAATCAAAATACAATGAAGAGCATCACGCGCCGTTCGTCGCCCTTGCTCGATCCTTAGCTTTCTGGAGCTTTTTCAACCGCTGTTGGATTTCAATCTTCCGCAATTCGAGCAGGAGATCCTCTTCGTCCGCCTCATCCAGGTCGTCAAAGACATGGCCACTGGCAGTGACAGGCTTAACAGCGCCATTCCCGTTGACTGCCGCGGACGACTTCTTGACAGCAGGCGCCGGCGCGGGCTCTTTCTCCTTGTCTTGCGCCATCCATCCCTTCGACATGTGGACGGCCTTCTCCCAGCGGGCAAACATTTCTGCACCCTTTTCGGGAGAAATCTGGGGCTCAAACACCGCCCCGCCGGCCCGGTTGATATCGCGCAATTCCGCGAAGTTGCGCCACAGACCGACAGCAAGACCGGCTGCAATGGCCGCACCGAGCGCTGTCGTTTCGCGCATCTTGGGACGGTAAACAGGGATGGAGATCAAGTCCGCTTGAATCTAGCCATGATCCAGTGAGTTTTCCATTCATACCACCTGCAAAGCGAACGTACCTGCATGGCAAGGTCGGAGTTGCTCATGCCACCATCGACAGCGAGTTCAGACAGTGCATGTCCGCTGTCCTTTTCCATCGCATCCAAGATGGCTTTGGTCTGGTAGCAGGTTGCC
This sequence comes from Rasamsonia emersonii CBS 393.64, assembly GCF_000968595.1. NCBI lineage: Eukaryota > Fungi > Ascomycota > Eurotiomycetes > Eurotiales > Trichocomaceae > Rasamsonia > Rasamsonia emersonii. The sequence continues at coordinate 261,813 of NW_013563246.1, forward strand.
TCAATGGTGGCGCGAGCAATGTGGCCTTTCTGGGTATATTGAGTAATGCCGACTGGCTGCGCGTTAGATGGTCTTCTTCCCTGTTCCGTTCAGAGCCATGACTTACAGATAGTGCCTTTGGCATCGTCGATCCAGTAGGGCGCAAACAGCCCACTGAACGCGGTGACGAAGATGCATCCTCCATTGTCCTCGACTGTCGACGCCAGGTCATTGACTTCCTTGGATTCCTTGAAGAAATTGAGGTTATTTTGGAGGAATTTGATGCCGGAACCAGCGACGGCAATGCTGCCTTCCAACGCATAGACCGGTTTCCCGTCGAAATGGTAAGCGACTGTGGCCAGCAAACCGTGTTTCGATATGACCGGTTTATCACCCACATTGTATAGCAGGAAACATCCGGTGCCGTAAGTATTCTTGGCCATCCCCGGAGAGAATCCTTTTTGTCCAACCAATGCGGAAGACTGATCTCCTAGACAGCCTACAATCGGCACCCCTGCGAGCGTACCGGAAGCTATAGACCCGTATGCTTTCCGATCCGAGGAGGGGACAATCTGAGGAAGATGCACCCTGCCTTTGATACCAAAGAAGTCCAAGAGTGTGTCATCATATCGGAGGGTCTCTAGATTCATAAACATGGTCCGGGAGGCATTGGTGGGATCTGATACAAAAACATTGGCCTGCGGTCCGCCATTTAGGCGATATACCAGCCACGTATCGACCGTACCAAACGCCAGTCTGCCCTTATCGTACGCCTCTTTCACCTTGGGCACGTTTTCCAGCATCCAGAGCAGCTTGGTGCAGGAAGAATATGTCGACAGCGGGAGACCACAGATCTGCTGGAGGTCGCCCGCTCCTGGCTGGGCCTTCAATTCCTGGACAATGGCCTGCGATCGGGTATCGGTCCAGACAATGGCATTGTACAACGGTTCTCCCGTCTCGACGTCCCAGAGCACAGTGGTCTCTCTCTGGTTGGTAATACCAATTCCCTTGATACTAGTCCGGGAATGGCCCAGCGCCTCGAATTTCTTGACGGCTTCGTCGATACATGTCTCGACGGACGACACGAGTTCGAGGGGGTCATGCTCATGCCATCTGCGGACCGTCAGCCGTCAGCTCCTCTGGACTCGATGGAGCAGTTCTTCTGGGCTTACCCTGGCTTCGGGTAGATCTGTGTAAATTCGACCTGGTGAGAGGCAACGGGTTCTCCGTCTCGATTGAAGATCAAAAAGCGGGAACTGGTTGTGCCCTGGTCGATGGAGCCCACAAAGAGCTCCGTTGAGCTCGCCATGATGGGCCTCCTTCTTAACAATGGGATTGTGGTGTATATAGAGCCGTCCGGAGAAGACAGAAAAGCAGTCTTCCTGCCCGCAGAAGGCTGCTCTCGCTGCGGCAAGTGTTATCTATAAGAGTACGAGGCCGGGTTGTACAGGTCTCCGGTTTGCAGGGAGTCTGCGGGGTCGAGGACGGGGTTGCACCCGGCCGAGGGCGCCGCGATGGGCTACGCCCGATAGCCCCATGACTGGTTAGTAATTTTTACTGACCGATTGAGGCTGATCGCTAAAGGGAAATAATCCGGGGGGATCTGACGCCTTCTGCTGGCACGAGCGATGCGGAGATGGCGCCGGGATGCGCCAGCGGAAGCCCTCATTGGCCAGGCCGGGGCAGCTGTTAGGGGAACCGGGCTCCTCTTCACCGTCCACCCGCTCCAAGACCGCCGAAGAAAAACGCGCACAGAAGACAGCTACAGGGCAGTGCATTCCTGCTTTCTCTGGATCTAAGCCACAAATGCCGCTGCAGGGGGCCCCGTCATAGAGGAGGGCAGAGTCTCATGGGATTGGTACTGACGAATCACCCTCCGGACAGCCGCTGGGGCTAACTGGCCAGAAAAGACGCTCAGGACGCCTGACGACAGTATCGAAATCTCAGCTGGAACTCCGAGTGGCATATTTGGCCGTAATTATTACGACTGCACCATGTGATGTTCAGCCCCGGCACGACGCTATCCAGACCCTACGCCAAAGAGATCGGCACGGAGACTTCCCGTTGTGAAACCGCCGGTCAGCTTGCTCCACTAAACAAACTACAGGATGCATACTGTTAGCGTCAGAAAACGATCCAGAACGAAGAAATCTGGGGTACACATGTGATCGATCATTGGCAGGACTGCCCCTCAAGAAATGTTCGAGACCAGAAACTTCCATGCCCCGTCGCAGTCTCCCCGAGGGAAATAGCGGTATTCTGGAAGAGGTGTCTGCAAGACTGCCTCCATCATCTCAGACTGAATTCCAAGGCTTCATATCTTTATGCATACGTATAATGGACATGTGACAACCCCACACAGCGTCAGTGGCTGCTGTTTAATATTACACAACAGCGGAATCTTCTCGGGTGGCGAGCTCGAGCACGAGTTCTGCAAAACATCGATGCCGAGAGCGACGTCCCTTGGCGCTCTACCCTAGCCAGAGGAGCCGGCTACCGAGGACTTTCCCTTCTAAGTCAAGTCATGAATCCCTCGTGCTGGGCGTCAGCATCTTTCTCCAATCATCTAACATGCTGTCAGAAAAGATCAACCACGCTGGTGGTGACTGGTCGTTATGGAGGATTAGCACTGGATTTGTGTGACCGTCCGGCCGCGCCGGTCCGGATGGATAGATACCAGGCGTGAAAAGGATTGGACCCTGCAGAATCCATCCAGACAACCCTATGCTTTTGTGCTGTCAGTCGAACGGTATCCATGCAACCCTGTTTCGGCCGCATTCCTCGATTGGACGCCACCATGACGTTTCTCCTCTGCGCGCTCAGGTGGGGGATGTCATCATCTGTGATGGTTAGCAGTGCGGATTCCGGAGGAATTCGTCGATGACTGGTAAAAGGATGTGGAGTGTATCCAACGGTGCAGGATGACCGTGCAGACTGTACCTCGGCGGGTCGTGCATGTCTTGCTATAGCCGTGCGCTATAAGTACTGTATGTGCCGTGATGTGTGATATACATTGTAGCGATCGAAGTCCCTCATACATATCTACAAGGTTATTATATTCTGGGCTAAAATGGCAGCCAAGGATGACACGATCGAAATGATAGAGAGCTCAGAGAGCGGCGCCACTGCCTGCCACGTGGACAACCAGAAGACTCCGGATCCGCATGTGCAAAGCTATCCTGAGGATGAGTTGCGCGGGCAATTGCTCTGGAGCCGCATCCGGCATTACTGTCGGGAACCCTTCGCCGAGTTTTTCGGGACGATGATCCTGATCCTGTTCGGTGACGGTGTGGTCGCGCAGGTGACTCTCAGCAATGGGCAGAAGGGCAGTTATCAATCTATTTCCTGGGGTTGGGGGTACGCAAGTCGAGCCTTGATGAAAATGGCTTCTTGACTAATTAAGGACTTCTAGACTGGGCGTCATGCTGGGAATCTACGTCAGTGGGATATCTGGCGCCCATCTCAACCCGGCCGTGACGTTTGCCAACTGCGTCTTTCGCCAGTTCCCCTGGCGCAAGTTCCCCGCCTACATGCTGGCGCAGGTACTCGGGGCCATGTGCGGTGCGGCCATTGTCTACGGCAACTACAAGTCGGCCATTGATGTTTTCGAAGGGGGGCCCAACATTCGCACGGTGCCGGGATACTCGGACCATGCATCCGCGGGGATCTTTTGCACGTACCCAGCTCCATTCATGACCAAGACGGGGCAATTCTTCTCCGAGTTCATCGCCAGTTCGATCCTGATGTTTATGATCTTTGCACTCAAAGACGACAACAACCTAGGGGCGGGGCCGCTGACCCCGCTGGCGTTGTTTTTCGTCATCTTCGGCATCGGGGCGTGCTTCGGGTGGGAGACGGGTTATGCGATCAATCTGGCGCGGGATTTCGGTCCTCGATTGATATCCTACTTTTTGGGATACGGGCATGAAGTATGGGCGGCAGGAAACTATTATTTCTGGGTATGTCGTCCGAACCGGTATTTTCTGGGCATTCTAACGCGTGCACAGGTTCCCATGGTGGCTCCGTTCTTCGGGACTACCTTCGGAGGCTGGTTGTATGATATGTTCCTGTATGCGGGCGAAAGCCCGGTCAACACGCCGTGGATGGGGTTGAAGCGGTTGATCCGGCCGGGCAGGTTGGCAAAGGGGGAGATTGTTTAGTTGAAAGTTGGAGTTGAAAGTTATGAATCGGTGTTGGATACGGATGAACGGAGATTATCTGTATCAGTCGGAAACATTTTTAATTATATAGCTGGAGATGTATGTATTCAACAGTTGGAATTTATAAAGATTACGGAGTCTGTCCAAGACTGAAATAAACCTCGGAAGTTAAAACTCAGAGATTAAAGACTTGACGATCTACGTATAGTCGATAGATACATGGCAGTGAAGATCTCATGAAAAAAAAAGTTAAGACCATTCGGACAATAAATGCCCCCCCAACCGGATAATCCCGAAAACAAGGGAACGGCGAGACTAGGATACCTGAAGCCCTTCAGCCTAGACCAGGCCGTGAACGATGAACCGGGAAAACCCTGCTCGCTAATGCCGAAATCTACCTATCTCCCCTCGCCTTAGCCTTACGGTCTTACCGACTTGCTTAACTTTCTTTCTTTAGGGCCGGGGGTCCAGAAGTACGGCGTCCGTGCAACAGGACGGACTGGACTGGACTGGATTCGACTTTGGTGCCGATCGGGATAGCCGTGAAGATATAGGATAGTTGATTCGATTGGTTTCGTTGCTTTCTTTCTTTCTTAGGTAGGTCGTTAGTACCTAGTTAGTTTACTGTTAGCTATTATTTAGTTCTGAGTTAATATTTCCTCCGCACCAACTGGATAGGGTATAATGTACCCCACTTATCCAAGATACAAGTCTTGTACTGTCCACAAAGAGAGCATAATTCTCCTAACTACTGATGGATGTATGTATGATGGATGTATTGTTGGTAATTTGGGGGCCATGTATGTACTGTATGTACAGTACCGTTCGTTAGTCCAGTCCCGGCTGAGATGAGACGAGCTGAGCTGAGCGCTTTGACTTTTTTTTTGTTTCCTTTTTCTTTCTGTCGCACAAGTCTAGATTCTTGCTACGTACAGTAGATCTGCAGGTATGTATACATGTGCAGCGTGCTTACTCTATCTTAACCATGGTAGGCAGTCCTTAGCGGATGTTACCTTATCCTGCGGTACAAAGTTAGGTACTTACATACCTTAGGCACTTATTGCCTAATACATACATTGTACCTCGGCAGATATGTGGGGGAAAAAAGGTTTGGCGTAGGAAAAATGAGATGGGGCTGACGGACAAAAAGAGAAACAGACTGAGACAACGAAAAAAAAGAGTTAAAGAAGGAAAAAGTTAAAGTAAAACAAAAAAAAAGGTATGTTAGCTAACATGTGGATAAGGCAGTACTCAGGAGTAAATGTGAGTGAGACATGTTCCAATCGATCTCGATAGTAACGAACTCACTAACTACTGTACATACTGTATGTATGTACGGAGTACTCCGTACATACCGTCCATCTCTAAAATTTTCTCGCTCTACGAATTAATAATACTGTATTGTATATAAGTGTGACAGAACCCAATCTCATTCCTATCTGAGTAGTTTGGGGTGGTTTAACTACAAGAGACCAAGCTGGGGAAGGAAAGAAAGGAGGGAGAAGGAGGGGTTGGAGGTCAGTATGAGGGAAATATTAAAAATACTGCCTAGCAGAACTGCCATCGCCTTCCACACTGCCCACATGACAACATCCTGTGCGCGCTTACCTGAGACACCTGGCTGCAGATCGTCACAATAAGTACATGAAAATAAGACCAGAAGTTCGTCTAATCCACTTGAATTCAGTTAATTCAGATTCAGTTCTATTATTCGAATTCCGTATTTCGTGTTAGCTAGCCGTCTTGTCCTGTCCTGATCGTGTCCTTGGTATCGAGCTTACATATTTAATTGATAAAACTTGGATTTGATTCGATTTGTCTCAAAGTCAGAAAAAAAAAAGCATCGCCATTGTTGAAGTTAATCTGTACCTAACACCTTTGTAAGGTATATATACCCAACATAACAAAAACAAAGTTAGCCAATAAGAATGCAAAATATTACTAACATACTATTACCTTCCTGTCTAGGTAGATAGGACAATTACCTACCTACCTAAGCTTCGTTTCGTTTCGTTTAGTATAGTTCAGGCAAGGAGACAGGTAGGCAGGTACATACCCTAGTAGGTAAATAGGTAGGTAGGTACCTGCGACGAAAGTTAAAAAAAGAAAACAACAAAAGTGACAGAAATCCGTCAATTATGGAAATTAGTTTTCAGCTAATGAAAAGCCTGCATACTAGATAATATTCTGTTCTTCTCATTTTATTAGTATGGTGTGGTGCCGTCTGGTGGTTAGGGGTAATGCCAATACATACAATATATCGTTCGTTCGATCGATTGATCCTTTTTAGTCATTTAGTCAGTCTTTAATAGTCCTTGACAGAAAGAAAAGCCACCTTCTTGTACCTTCCTCTACTCATAGTCAGTTTTTCTTTGTGTGTTTGACTCGGTAACTTACGCAGTTCTCTCTTCGGATCTAAATACAAGGATAACCCGTGCGGGCGTTTTGGCTTTTTTTTTTTCGTTTCAGATAACCCTAACAGGACAGACAGACAAAACCATGGTATTACATTACAATCACGAGACTAGCCTAGCTCAGCTCAGCCTGAAGGTCTAAGAATTCTAGATTTTTAGTTCTTTTGTTCAGGAAAAAAAATCATAATTGGATTGTCTGAGCTAGATCAGAATCTAAAATTAAGATTACCTTGCTGTGTATGTGCAAAAAAAAACAAAAAAAAAAGAAGCAAAACGGAAAGCAAAAAGCTGTGAAGAACACACATGCACAAAAGAAAAGTATGTATCTACGTACCACCGAGTACAGTGCATACATAGATACATACCCTCTGTCCTGCATTAGAAATGACGTTCATTTCATCATGATAGTTACGCTAATCTACTCGATGATACTATGTACAGTACAGTACATACATACATTGTTGCTGTCGACTTTGAAATCAAACCGAATTACGTTATGTTCGCTCTGATTTCCAGATTTCCATTAATTGAAATTATTTTATTTCATTTCAGGCGCCCTGATTTGAATTTCTCACTATTTATTTTTATTTAATTAAATCCAACGTTCTCTCCCCCTGAACTGGGCAGAATATTGCACAGAGTATATATATAATATGAGAAGATTGATTAACGTAATCCACCACCGAGCTGCGCGGACCACCGAGCTGCGCGGTCCCCGAGAAAAAAATTCAACCACCAACACAACCGTAAATCTTGAAGCATTTTGCAACCAAATTTAATGAATTTGACTATATAAAGAAGGAGACTGTTTACTAGGGCATTTAAGCCGATTATGGCCTGTTTGATTGCAATTACTGCATCTTGGTGGCCTTCGAGTCCGTGGTCTAGATGATTCCTGTAGTTGCTCCTCATGCTCTTGAGCTTTTTGCTGTCCTTCAGCACCTGTCAAGCTACCACCAGTTGCTATAAAGTATCTTGA